>NC_039247.1:16460789-16760789 GCF_003368295.1 Carassius auratus | reverse complement strand
TATACCCTCTACACTTAACCCTGCCCCAAACTGATAGTATTAACAAAAGCAAGCATGCTTAAAGATCAAAACATTTGCTAAACTAACAGTTGCATGTACGAGGCTTTAAGCTCTTTTGTGGAGTATTGTGACTTGTGTTTCATGGGTCTTGTACCTGGGCCCTTGCAGTGCTATACCAGGTGAGATACAGAGCAAGTTTACTAAGTCTGAAAAGCTATTCATATGGAGCTGATTATGTGATTCAAACATAAAAATGTAGAAAAGGGAAAATGTTATCTCAGAATAAACACAGATAGTGTGACCAGGACCCTGACGCAAAACATACTTTAATATTATGCAAGGAACCGTCTAATAATAAGTCTTTATTTATCCATAATGTGCTCCTGCAAGCATCATTGGTGTGAAATGGAATAAGCTGTTGGCATTTTACTTGAATTTTTTTTAACTGGTAGCTGCTGTGAAATGTTTTTATAGATAAGTTTTTGATAGGCATGAAGGCAGTCGTAGCTCCAATGAACCTGGTTTTAAATATTTTGTTATATAATTATGTATTTGTTATGTAATACCACTCTTACTGTGTGCTTTTGATTGTGTTTCAATTACATCAGACAGTTCTACAAAAGCCCCCAGCAGCACACAGGGCCTCTTGGCATTCATCTCATTCTGATGGCTCACTCCTCACCTATTTTCCACCTGGGTGAATACGACCTGCTGTGCCCCCTGGAAAAGCCATGTGAAGTGGCTTAATGAATATAAGAGCATGTCTGTCATAGTCCTGGCTTCAGTCCACCCGGAGCACGTGTGTGATTCAGATACATTAAATTGTGTAAAACATGACAGGATTGGTGAATATGCCACCGACTTGGGCTACCACATTAGACATGCATGAGTTGTGATTTATTATTATTATTATTATTTATATTACAGGGTGGTTTGCTTTTCAGAAAGCCACTAGATAATGAAGGCTCTCAGCATGAGCAGTTAATGACAGAGCAGAGCCCACTAAATATGAATTAATGGACACAGAAAATTATTGTTTTTCTGGTTGACAAAAATTCATGCCATTGTTTTGAAGCCATTTGTAAAACTGTTTAACCACATATGCCCTTGAAGTCTTCTTAATACACTTTCTCATGAAGTCTACCATAAAGTTCTGCGAGTAAATGGATTGTTCAGTGTTAGTTAACCATGCTGGAGTGTTATCAGATGGTAATCCAAAAGATGGTAATGCCGGTCTGAGGTAAAGTACCACTGAAGGAATACTACTATATGGTACTTTGAAGCACTTCAGGAAATAGAATAATTGCTTTAAAACTGTTCAAGAAACAAAGTAATGTCATACTTTAAAACATTTTTTTGACAGGGGTCTTCAAAACGGTGCTGGGAGTCCGAGTAACATTTTGGATAATAAAAGGTAGAACAATATTTTTTAAGAATTAAAAATAGAGGGTTAATCTTTTTAAATGTTAGTAATCATGAGATTACGTGCTGTTAATCTGCTGACTGCTATTTAATTCATTTGTGTATAACAGTAACAGTAAGAAATAGTTGGGGTCATTGTCACTCACCTTTAGTTTACTGACTAAAACGTGAAGTTTTAGCTGGTCTCCCAGCTTGACCAGAACAGCCTGACCAGCAAAAGAAGTGGCCAAACCCCCTCTAAAACGAGCTGTCCAGCTATGACCAAAACCTGCCAACCAGTTTAGGCTGGTTTTACCTGTTTTCCCCCCCAACAGGGATTACTCTAACTGAACAGAAAGAATTTGATAATGATCAGTTAAGGGGTGGCATCAAAAAGTTTGAAAACCCCTGCATAAATATGCAATATGGGTTTAATCAAAGTGTGAGTCTGCACGTGGATCTCTAAACAAGAATCTTATTGCAACTTTGACTCTTTGGGACTCTCGCTGCTCTATAAAGATTTAATTGGGTTAATCCACGTGCTGATCTGAACCATATTTCCCTCCTGCTCCACTGCGGCGTGTTATTCCGAGCCCCTCACTGCTATTGTCAGAGAGGTGATGTAATTCACCGTGGATTTGAAGCGGACGCGGACGGAAGATGAGGAGACAGACAAAGATTACTGTAGTCAAGCGGAGCCTAGACTGACTGCTTTGTTTTGGTCGCGCGAGCAGAATTCCAAGAGGGCGCGCGGTATGTATCTGTTATATGTTTTCTAGGAAAACCTGCAGTTTTTCGAAAAACCTCCCGGACCGCGACTGTACACCTACAGAAGTAAGCAGCACCGCCGCCCCCTCTCCAGCCCCACTGGTTGGATCCCCCTCACTGCAGCTCGTATGACCCCATCTGGACTGGAAGGAGAGAGAGAGAGAGAGAGAGATAGAGAGGCTTGCGATGACAGCTGAGAGATGAGCACGGCCAGACGACCGTGTCAAACACCGACGGTCCCGGACAAGCGTTCTTACTAATGCTGTGACACAGTCACGTACTGTTTGTTGCGGAGGAATGGACATTTGATCACTTCAGAGTTCCCGTGAATGGACTGGATTGCGTAAGACCGCGCGGTGATCTCGGAGTTCCAGCTTCTTCGAGCGACTCTTCAAACATGAATAATTCGAATAATCCGCGAGTAAGTGACGACGTTTCTCCGAGTGCACTCACGGATGTGATTACTCAGTCTGATCACGATGGCATATTTTGCCTGTACTGTCAGAGTTTGTGTTGTAAATGTGGTTTATGTCGTAAATATGCGCTAGTTTGATGTTAATGCATCTGGGTGATAGATGTTGTGTTATCTCAGGTAGCGGTGAGCGTTTGTGTGCAGGTGCGCGTGCAGCAGCAAGGTCAGATACCCACGCGCACTCAATACCTTGCACACATGAGATGACGCACGGAGGACGCTTGTCATTTCAGCCTGTATCACACTATATTTTCTTTTAGTGTGCTATTGTTGTTGAGAAATGTAGCCCTTATCTCTATTCTTGTTTTAAAAAGTTAATTAACTTTTAATCTAATGATTTTCCAATCAATATAATAAGAATAAATTATGTTGGCCCATAAAGAAGGACTGTATATATTTCTTAATGACAAGATGCGGCAACATGCATTGCCAAAACAGAATAATGGCTATTTAAATTATGAAATAACATTCCTATTAAATTGTTTTAATGATTGCACAGGATGGATTGTGGCAGGAAATCATTATTCTTGAAACAGTGATTCTACTGTACTGCAGTAACTGAACTCCGTATAATGGGAGTGGAGTTTTCCAACAAAAAAAAATCACTCTAATGAGGGGTCTTTGTTGGGCCCATTGCAAAACTTTCTCTTGCTTTTTTTTAAAGAGGTTTTGCAATGGAACCAGAGAACTACTTTTGTAGGTTTGGGTTGAGAAGCTTTAAGTCTTCTTACACCGTTCATGGCTGAGAGAGCATTAGCTGTTAAACCTCTGAGTATAGTGTTGACATGCACATGAGGTCTGTTTACTAAAGAGCACTGCGGATTATTGATGTCCAACTTGTAAAAAAGTGTAATGGAATGTGCCGATGATGTATTATGTCTGTGCAAATAGGGTGCACGGAGTTATGCAAATACAAACATTGACAGGACAGCCTATTGTAGCCATCAGACCAAGGGATATGATTGGAAGATCATTTTATCTTATACACAGACAATATATAATACAAATAAATAGATTTAGACCACTTAACTTAGTGATTGTTATCAGGATGTGAAGAGACTTAAAACCAGCATAACAAAAAAATGTTTTTGAACCAAATCACCTACCCTGCCTTTAAGTCAGATAATTCTGCACAATCCTGTACATTTTCAGAGGTGTCAAAATGAGTCCACAATCTTTGCCATGCCATATCAGAACTTAAACCTGAGGGCCGGCGCTCCCTTATCCAAACATTCAGATTACCTCTTCTTTCTGTTTCACTCTTCTGCTGTTTTCTGTGTTGTTGTGAGGGTTCAGTGTCAGGACCGTGTTAAACCACTGGCCGTCTGATGCTGAAAAAGTCAGGTTTGAAGAGAGACGATTAGACGCAGGGACAGCTTTTTCTTTCCTCTTTGAAGATTTCTTGAATTGTTTTAAATCATTTTGTCCGTGACCCTTAACATGTTGTTTTCTGTCAGGAATTGAATCAATGAAGATCAATGTGGGAATGTTTGGTGGCTTGTCATGATGTACAGGATTCATTTCAGTCTTGCTAGCTGCTGCTGCTGCAGTCGAATCATTACCGTCTAGTCTGACTGCGTTTAGAGAATCAATATTTGCTGAAGAGATGCTGTTTCTGGCTCCAAATTGTCTTCAGAGATGAAGCTACAACATAGGAGCTGCACAACATTGCCTCTTGAGAAATCGCAGCTTTAGACTGTATTTGTAGATTTCATGTCATAGTTGCATTTAGATTTTGAGATTAAACATATCTTGTATATCTTCATTCATTGTGTGCGCAACTGCTTTATTAAGCATTCATTTAAACTTATTTCAAATAATTGATTTTTAGACCATTATTTAGTTCGGATATGCTTTCCATGTGAAGTCAAGGGAGGCTCTCAAAGCAGCTAGACCATTTACTGTCAAGCATCATGGTGTATATTTTTCATTTTGACAGTGCCATTTATCTGCACAGACAAGAGAATGACAAGAAGTGTAGATGGTTTGAGACAGAGACAGAGATGGACGGGAGAAATTTCACCCTTTTAGGCTGCATAGGTGAGGGAACAGGCCCTGTCACTGTGTCTGCAAGTCTGAGGTTGAAATGCCAATGTGTTCACCACACTGGAGCACTGCTGAATTCTCAGCTTCACTCACACTCACACAGCCCATATGGAAGTGTGTATTCATCATTGCCTGCTCATATGTGTGTGTGTGTGTGTGTGTGTGTGTGTGTGAGGTGGAATCAATTGTAACTGTATGTAACATGTTGAAGTCCTATTCACACTCAAAAAGCAAAACTAAAAGAGCTAATCTAACCATGTAAAAAAGTCACTTGATGAAGGATACACATTTTGCTTTATTTCTTGTATCAGCTGTTGGTGATTCAAAAAGTATTTTTGCATCACTTGTTTTATTTTTTTGTATAACCAACATTAATCTTTATTTTTTTAATGACATTTCAACCAGAGGATAATTTCTAACAATTTAGCTGATTTTTTACAGTAAAAGTGTAGTTGCCAGATGCACAAAAAGAAAGATATTTAGTCTTCTATCTATCTATCTATCTATCTATCTATCTATCTATCTGTCTATCTATCTATCTATCTATCTATCTATCTATCTATCTATCTATCTATCTATCTATCTATCTATCTATCTATCTATCTATCTATCTATCTATCTATCTATCTATCTATCCATCTATACTGTATGTATATACTGTGTATATATATATATATATATATATATATATATATATATATATATATATATATATATATATATATGAATATATAATGACAGTATGAAAATTTACTAAACCTTTTAATGTATGAAAATGTCAGTGAACATTAAATAAAAAAAAATCAAATTTGATCATAAAAACTGATTTGCATAAATAAACTAAAAATACGTAAAAATACACTTTTACAAACTATATTTTATACCTGCTATTGTAGGTTATATATGCATGTGCATATGTCAGGGAGGCACATTCTCAGAAAAGGCAGCGATTTATTGTGTTGGAGTGTTTGTGTGAGGGATATTTTTAATGGAGTTATTAAATACTTATGTGTCAAAGCTGTGTTTTCAAACTCAAGTTTGAAAACCGCTTTCTGCTGTAGTGGGAGAGAGGGCAGTGTGTGGGCCTCGTGTGTGGAGGTTATTAATGTGCACTGCTGTTTGTGTGTGTCACTGGCTCTGTGTGCTTTATTTGGAGGTGGTTGCTTGAAGCATAGGAGGGTGCACACTTAAAAGACCAAAATCCCACACAAGCAGCCTATTCGATGAGTTTAAACAGAGTATGCTCCATAGGGGTCTTTTGCCTTAATAGCTCACTGGCGTCTTTTTGCAAAGCGAAAAAAGATTAGACTTAGTTTGCCTCTAAACTGCTGGCCTGGTATTTCAGCAAGGGAGGGTGACATGCTGGATGTAAATGACCACTACAGCTACAGGTATTATTCATACTTGCTCGGAATTTACAACCGAGTGTTTATTTCTAAAGAATGTTTAGTTACCTGAGAATTGACTCCAATGATCCCCATTGTCCAAGACAGTTTTCCACAATATATGGCTAATGTATTTCCTCTGGTAGGTTACTTGTGTTGACAAAGCTGCTTGCTTTCATACTTTTTTTAAACAGAAACATAAAGTGTGTCAATGGATTCAAATTATTTACTGTATGCTCTTCAATACAAACAGCAGTTGTTTAGGGTACAAATTATGACTTGCACAACACTCGAGTTGCCTTCTCTTGTGATTGATACCTCAAAGACTGTTTTATGAGTGTGCCACTTTTTTTGTAATTGGACCATTTTTGTTTGCCTTACAGTAAAACTGGCCAAAAATTAGCTTCATAAATGTACCTTGAAGGGAAACCTGAGCCATATCTACAGATAAGAATAACACAGAGAATTGAGGTTGGCTTGTTTTGACTTGGGCATATATGCAGCCACTTAGAAACACTCTAGCAACCGCAAATAACACATTAGCAACTCCTATATTCACAAAAATCTGTTATATTTGGTAAAGCTTTGCTAAAAGAGATTTTTCTCATTTTCTTCTCATTACTTTGGCTGCAGTAGTTGATCAAATGATAATCAGATGATGGAGGAAAGCATTATAACTGTTCAGAGAAGTGTTTTTTGGCACATATAAGAGCTGATTTAGATGCCAGGATGCAGTCCCAGCAATATATGCAAGATCATGATTGTCCAAATCCTAGCACTCAGAACCAGCCTGCATTATGGAGATTTTAGGGCATTCTTTGTGCCGTTATTTGATTTGCATAATTCCTTTAGTTTAGGTGCTAATCAGGTTAATCAGGTGCTGAAGTCAGAAAGTGCATGCAAATAAACACTATCAGCATGTGTTCTTCCCTGTGAGTCTCCCCCAGTCTTCTGTTTCTCTGCATCTTTGGGCTTCTTTGAGCTGTTCTAGATATTGGAAAATACACAGACTACATGACCTGCATTTCTGCTATATTTGTCATGCTGCTTTCTGTGTATGCCTGGATGTGTTTGACCTACCAAAACTATATGTGTGTTACTAGACTACATCTTAACAGAAAGAACTGGTGCAGAAGCCCTCCTACGTCTTAAAATATCTCTCTTTCTACATCTCTCATTTCCCCCCTCACATCACACTAACACTTGTTTTTTGTTTTTTTTTATATATTCTCTTTTTTTTCCCAGTCCTTTCTCAGTCCTGCTGTGAGCTGCTCTTGAAGTGCGTGAGAAAGATCTCAGCGAAATGCATGCCTGTCTGTTTATGTATTTGCATGTTTAAAAAATCTGCTGGGTCCATCCATCTATTTCTGTCGTTTCCAGATTGTGTGTAAACAGGACTCGAAATAAATCTATATTTGTTATTGCCAAGATTAAGTTAAATGCGCGCTCTTTATTTATTTATTTATATTTTAGTTCCCTCGTTAGAAAAAGTTTAAACACAAATGCATCAATTTTTTTTTTTTTTTTTTGTAAAAAAGACTAGGATAGACTTCAGAATCCCATCAACTCTACAAGAGACAAACAGTTAGGAAAAAGAATGAATGTTTATAATTCTCTCACCTAAGTCAGTAGCCTAATAAAAACTGGTTTATTTTACATAGTGCAGGTCAAGGAGGATGGCATGTTCAAATCACATGATGAGCAAAATAATTCTCCGTAACTGGAAAGTATTGTTGAACACTTTCATTAAAGGAAAAATTGTACAATGAATGAGATTGTCTTTACTTATGTAGCTTGCATTAGAAATAGAAACTAAAACTAGAAGGACATAATGTAAACTATACAGAAGCTGCTCACAGTTTTATTGATTGCACATATTTGTGTGGTTTACTAGCAGTGCTCATTTACGGATCAAAAGCTTTATATTACTAGTCCTCAGAATGATAGAATGATACTGTGTTTGAATTGTAATTCAGCTTTGAGCTTGTTGACTAATGGCCTCTCTCTTTCTCTCACTCCCTGATAATTGCTTAAGCACACTCTTCTTTGCAATCATCTATCAAGTAAAAGTGCAGATTAGAAGAGTAAACAAAAACCCAAATCTGCAGATTTTCTCTCCTGGTCTACCCTTCCTGACCAAAGCCCATTTCAGTTTGAGCAGGACCTGCTGTAATCATAAGTGAAGTACAGGACAATGCTTTATGTACTAAAGAGGATTTAGTGGATGTCATTGAGGATTTAAATGAATGAGTGTTAGTGGAATGATGGGAAATGGATTTTGAATGACTCATGCTCACTCTCGTGTTCAAAACAGTTCATAACATTTATAACAGTTGCAGCTGATCATTATTTGGTTGTTAAATGTTTCCTTGTATACACATTTTAAAGTAGGGGTCTCCGTACTCAGTCCTGGGCTCTTACTACTAGCCTAGAAACTTCCAGACAGGTGTGTTGAGGCAAGATGGAGCTAAACTCCGCAGGACACTGACCCTCCAGGACAGAGTTTGGAGACCCCTGTTTTAAAGGTTTGAGGTCAGTAAGATTTATTTAAAAGAAATTAATACTAGAATACTAAATCTATTCTAGTATACCATTATTCATTATAGAATTCTGAAAAAAAAATGATTATGATTTCCACAAAAATATTCAACAGCTGAACAGTTTTCAACATTAATAATAATAAGAAATGTTTCTGAGAACCAAATCTGTATGATTTCAAAGGGTCATGTGACATGGAAAGTGAAAGTCGTGACATTTGCCAAGTATGGTTACCCATACTCAGAATTGGTGCTCTGCATTTAACCCATCCAAGTGCACACACACAGCAGTGAGAAGTGAACACACACCCGGAGCAGTGAGCAGCTATAGATCCAGCACCCGGGGGTTCAGTGCCTTGCTCAAGGGCACTTCAGCCATGAGTATTGAGGGTGGAAGAGAGTGCTGTTCATTTAATCCCCCCCCCCTACAACTCCTGCCAGCACCGAGACTCGAACCGGCGGCCTTCTGGTAGCTAGTCCAGCTTTCTAACCATTAGGCCACAGCTGCGCCCTGACTGGAAGACTGAAGTAATGATGCTGAAAATATGGCTTTGATCACAGGAATAAATTACTTTTTCAAATAAATTCAACTGATTGTATTAAATGGATTACAGTAATGCTAAATTGTAATAGTTCAATGTTTTTTTTTTTTTTTTAGCAAATAAATGCACAAGAGACTTCCTTCAAAAACATAAAAAAAATCTTTCTGACCGACCCAAATGTAATATATAATGTGTGTGTGTGTGTGTGTGTGTGTGTTCATGCCAAGTAAACATTGAAGCCTATATCCACCTCTCGGGAAGTCTTTTTCTCCATTTCTATTTTTCTCTGGTCAGGTCAGCTCATGGCAGCTGAGTTTGTGTGCTCAGCGGGGCAGTTAATCCCACCTGAAGACCTGCACTTTAATAGACATGCTAATGAAGATCTCCCAGCACTAGTACACCAGTCACACAGCTGCGTTTGTGCGTTAATTAATGTGTATTATTGGGAAAACCATAACAAAGGGGCTCACTAGTTTGTTGCTGCGCTTGCTTTTGGCATCGGATACAAAAATGCAAAGCACAAGGCCTGTTTCTTTGTTACTGTAAATGATCCCAGTGAATGTCTGGAAGCTTGAACTTCTCATTTAGACTTAGTAAGCGGCAGCTGTGAGTGTACAAAGCAGGCTGATGTCAATTCTCCAGGGAGTCTTTCTGCTGTTTAAGCTCTATGCGCACACACTCTCAGCCTTGATCTTAATGAGGCACAACAGTCTGAGGGAGCATTCAACAAAACAGCACACAGAGCATTATGGGGTGACAGAGAGGTGTTTACTATAATTACAGTAATAAACTTTATCTGCTGCCACTTCTGATTTGAGGAGCAATAATTTTAGAAGTTTATTGCTGATTTTGTAGGTACAAGGTCAATATTCTGTGGAGAAATGTATTAATTTAGATTTTCATACATTTCAACTGCATCTCTTTGGCTGGCGCTCTGGAAATACGTGATTTGAAATCTGCCGTCTTTGCTTATGGAAGTTCACTACTGAAACTTTTTGGTTTTTGAGGCAATCAGCTGTGCAGCAAATGGAGGAAAATGCCCACAGAGTGTGCAGTCTTCCAGCGGGAGTGAACAGGGTCTTGCTAACAAGCCAGAATGTGTCCTCTTGAGTCCATGGATTGGATCATCAGTGTATTGAGTGTAGTTAATGTTGATCTGAGTTGCCTTCTACCTCTGTGATGCAAACACTATGATCTCATAGCTGCATACACACCGTTATGCACCAAAAGCCACTAAATGCATAGTTAATGTAAAAGAATGATAACTCAGGTCATACAGAATCATACATCTTCAATCATGCATCTCAGGCATTCATCAAAGTCAAACTGGTGTGAAGCAGAACTGAAGCTGAGCTCTGTTCCATTTTAATGCTTGTCCATGAGGAGCTGATGTTTAAAAGGAAACGTCATGGAAAAGAAGTTTTCCCTTGCTCTTTTGAAATAAAACAGTTCAATGTATGTTGACTCAGTCATTCACAACAAAAATAGCTCTTTGTAGTCCACTCAGTCCACATTTGTGGAAATTTTATATTTTTGGAATATTCATGGTATTGATTTCATTACCATGAGCACATTTGACACAGAACTGATTACATTTATAAACAACTATTTACTATTCAGTTCCTACACAGTGTAAACTTTACAACAGGTGGTTTACATAGAGAAGTCTTAAATGTACAGGAGCTAAAATAGACTTTAATTCGAAGGGTCAGTCTGAGGTTGAAAAATAGCCATGTAAAATAAAGTTATGATTACTTCATTATAATATGCATTACGATATTTAAAAAGTGTCTATCTAGTAAAATAATATACTCATTTAAATCCAGTCTACTGGTTAAATAAATCAGACATTATGGGGGGTAAATTGCTCCAATATACATCATATTCAGTTGAGCAGTTTACATAGAATATTTAACATATTGTAACAAAATTGTGTTTCAATCCAGAGAGCGTAATGTAGCCCAGTAGATCACCACTGGTGTAAACTTGACGGTATCCTGGTCCTTCAAGGTCACTGCTTCCACTTTTCATCACGGCTCTATACTTAGAGCTGCCAGAGGTGCTTAGCCACCAATTAGCCCGCTTGAGCTGATTAGAGACCAGTCCCACACTCTGTGTCCAACAGCATCAAAGTCTGAGATTAACAGCCATAAGGGAATACAGATCAGCCCAAGTGTGTCACAGAGGCACTCCTCTTACCTCCACTAACCCAAAAACTGAGCCTGTGAAGGGGTTAAATAGGGATCTCCAGAGCCGGGACGTTACCTAGCTGAAGAAAGGCATCGAGTGTCAGGCTTGAGGTGAACATGCTGTGTTTGGGTGTGAAGAGAGGATCAATACCGTTTAGAAATGGAGGAGGTCTGGAGAGTGCCTGTGTGGATGGTTTGCCATCTGTGGGCCTTATAAAATCTTTTTTGAATATAAATTTCTCTAGTCATGCTCAGCTCTAACATATTTTGTTGAAATATTACTCTTGTGTAGAGCTTTGTAAAGTAAAACTTCATGTATAGTGTTGTTCAATTAGTTACTTTGAATTGGTTAATTTCCATAAAAGTGATATAATCAGTCCATTGCATGTAATTCCGTCAAATTGCTGATTTATGCTGGGTATGGGTTTGGCTATGATAGGCTGTGGAAGACTCATGCAGCCGTTTAAGATAGTAAAGACAGTTTCCAAGCGCCCCATTTTAACCAAATGAAGTAGTGTTGATTCTGTGGATTAAGATCTCAATAGTCTTTCTTCTCCTTGTGGAGTGAGATATGGCAGCAGCTCAAACACACTCAGACATTGTTGGTTGCACTGATTCCCAGATTGCACACAAACACCTACATAATATCAAAAATATATTTTCCATCACAGATGTGGGCTGTGTATAGTCAAAGTTCACAGCTCAAGCATGCACATGTATGCACACACCCCTTCTTTTTTTCTGTCTCAGCTTGCACAGCTCTCTCCAACACACACAGACACCTCTTTTTCCCAAAGGCATATTTACACACACCCTTGTTTAATTGTCCAAAACCAGCCGTGCTGGAAGGCTTCTTGCCTTTGTGTGGGATCGGCTGGCTGGGGAGCCATAGTTTAAGATTGCCCTCACACACACATACACAATAACATCTCAAACGGCTCATTGTGTGCTAATAATGAGACTTGTGTATTGCTGTGCAGCTTAAATAGGATTCCATTTTGGCCTACGCAGTACAAACAGGGTAAAATCTGAGTGTTTGGAGTACAATTTGCCTGCTGAGGCCGTTATTTTTCATAGAATTGCACATTGCACATGATGCAGCTTCCACTGGCAGTGTTTCTTCTGTATTTTGGTAGTATTCTGAATGGGTTGACAGGGTTAACGCAGGTCAACAGAACCTTTCCAACAGCAGCTTTTCTGCCAAAAGGCCTGTACTGTTTCCTTTCAAACAATGCTTGTGCCTGTCCTGGTTGTCATATAAATTTGCCTCTTCAGCCTCTAGGGTGGATTATTCGAGTCAGTAGTCACTGGGTGTTTTTTTTTTTTTTTAGAGGATGATTTGCTGTTGTGAATAAAGGATTTGTGGGTTATTCTGTAGGAATATACTATAGTTAGTACATGGATTATGATGCTATCTTTGCAATTTTATATATACAGTACACTACCATTCAAAAATAAGTCTCATTGCTCACCAAGGCTGCATTTGTCTATCAAAACTACAGTAAGAACAGTACAATTGTGAAATATTGAAATATTGTTGTTTTCTATTTAAATATATTTTAAAATGTAATATTTCTGTAATATTCTGTAATTTATTTCCAGTCCTCAGTGTCACATGATCCTTCAGAAATCATTGTGATATGGTGATTTGGTGCTCAAGAGACTTTTCTTGTTATTATCAGTATCGGAAACTGTTACTGTTACTAATTACTTTTAAGCTGTTAATTGTAACCTTGCTAAAGAAAAGGGTTTGTTTAAAAACAATAATCTAACTGATCCCAAACATTTGAACAGTGGTGCTGTTGTATATTAAAGCCCCCGTGAACCAGAAGTTACTGCCATTCTTATTTCAGTGTAGTAGTGACGTTTTTCCAAATGAAACGGAATATTGACTAGAGGGCATGGTTTTAGGTTTGTGCTCCTCTTCTCTGTCTCTTGATCATAGCAATCTAATGGTTGGAGGGGTGTGTTTAAGGATATTCTGCCCAAGCCGTCAAACTGACATCATACGAATAGGAGTGGTATTCCAGAGTGGAAGTAAATGTTCAGATTTTGATTAAAGATTATAAAGACAGACTATTGTTTTCAGCATATTAACTAGCATTGTGAACTAGTAAAGTAAATAGTAAATTGGGGTTTCATGTGGACTTTAAGAATTACATTATAACATAAAATTATTCAAATATGTTTATGTATATAGTGTCTATTTTTCCACTACAGAGGACAAAAATTAATTGGCCTATACAAAAACAATTTATTATTACTATTTACATTTTTTTGTGATTATAATTCTAATTATATATATATATTTTAATGAACTACAATACTTCATGAAGTACACTACTTGATGAACTACACTACTAGTACTAGTAGTAGATTATGCAACTGGCCCCTTGGAGTGTAAGCTATACAGTATGCCATCCATTCTTGTAAGCCTTAACCTTGATTTGTTAGTATGGCTTATATATTTTATGTAACTGGATATCTTAGATTATGCAGAAGGGTCTGGCTTTTGCTCTGCAGAAAACTGAATCATTAAAACTTTACTCAGTGCCCATTTTCGCCCTTTTCAACCCCATGGGGCTCATTCTCAAGCTTGTTTCTCTACATTTACACCCGTATTGATGGGAAAGTACAATACTGTCCTCAGTGCCGGCTTGCACAAGAATGAAAAGAGGAGCGCTGGGATTGGGTGGAACCGATGGGGAAGGCGGGTGCATGTTTGTGGTTGACTAATTGGAGGCGGACAGGCCTCGGTCAGTGAAATCCTGTGTGTCTGTGGGTGTGGTCAGTGATTTGGCCTTTTCAATTGGTGTTTTGCCTTTGGGTGTCACCGTATTTTCTTTTTACTGTGAGAGAAAGTCAAAGTTCAGTAATGAAGAAGACAACATTCATTACAATTGTGTGAATTTTTAGTGAAAAGAAAATTGTTCAGGTAGCTGAAGAATATAATACCATCCTTTTCACTTACTGTTATAGGTAAATATACATTTCCTATGTGTTTGCAGGCCTGTGATTAACATAGTGAGCCATTTTCCAGTGCTTCTTAAGTTCGCACCCATTTTAGCAGCTGTGAGCAACAGCGATCCAGGTCATAGTATGTTTTAAGTTGCTCAGTGTCGCCCAGAAGATTATATTGTCCTGTCTCTTTAGCATTGCAGTTCAGGAATCACAGCTGCTGCTGTCAATCAGGAGAGCTTCTCGTCACAGATCAATGCAGTCACGTTTTTCATGACAGGAAATGACCTCAGAGCATTTGAATCTTCTGAGAAAAGCAAAATATCTTCTGAGAAGTAAACTAACTTGTGAAAGATGTCAAAAAAGCAACAAATCTCTGCATTGCTGATCACCAGCATATGTTGTGTTTTGGATGTTATAATGCTGTTCTACACACACATACCTAACAAGATTTATTTGGCCAACTGGGTTAAGTTCATGTTTCCCTAAACTGATCTAAAAACCACAGGAAACTCGCAATGAGATGGGAATTTACTGTTGGTGGAGAGTTCCTAATGACAAATGACACATCAGTGCAGCTAATGGTTAAATACATCAACAAGGTGAATTTTCTGTCATGTTGGCACATTCTGAGCTCTGATTATCTGAGACTTTAGGCCCTGTTTTCTGACGTCATTGTGTACGATATGGGAAAGTGGTCAAAGTTTAAGACTCGGCTACAGAATCTTTTAAGAATCTTTTTTGAATCTAGCGTTAAAATGAACTTGAAATTAGTTCAATTTCAAGTGTGAATGATCTTTGTAAATATTTGGGCTAAAATGACTCAAGCTTCAAACATCAGCCGGTGAATTAATGTGATTTAGATCAAATCAGCCTCTCATTATCTGGCTCCATGTGGCTGGTTCCTCTGTTTACATTCTTTCATTTGTCATTACAAAGCCATTAGTTCACATTCATTATTAAAGGTGTTTTCAGGGGCTCACGTCCCCTTGCCGATGATAAAATGTGCTTCAGATATTCCTCCTGTGGTCATGTTGCCAAGCTGTACACGTCTCACATCTGCTGGACGTTCATTGGCTTCATTGTGTAATTATTAGCAATTCTTATGTTTAATTAGTTTGCATGTCTTACAGCAAGAAACCGATCCTGTAGCGATAGGTTTCCAGGGTCTCTGAAGTGTGGCAGAAATTAACACAGGAGGCATTTGTCATAGTAATTACAGACTCATTATTTTTCATTCTCTTTCTTGCATCCTCTATCTTTCTGACGACTTGCGGAAGATTCTATCTCTTTTAATTATTCCCATCTGGGTTCGTTTTCAGCACTCACGCTTCATTACTGGGGAACAGAGCGCTTGTTGTACTCTCCTTCCTCCTCCTCTGATCACTCCTCCCTCGCTCCCTTGCTCTTTCACACCTCTCTCCTGCCAGCCCGCCACCCTCGCTCACACTCACTGATGACTGGCACAGAAACACACACCGGCTGGCATGTTGCTCTGCCCTGGCACCTGTCACAAGGAAGGATGGTGCTTGGCAGTGTTGCAAGTGTGTTTGAAGTGTCTTTTTTTATGTGGTTGTATGTTTACTACACGCTAATTCCTGCAGTGTTAACTTAAGTGTTTATTTAAATACTTACTCTACTGTTCAGAATACTGTTCTACTGTTTCCTTACACTGCTATGTTTCTAGTCTCTTATGCTCACCAAGTTATTTATTTGATCAAAAAAACAGTAATATTGTGAAATATTATCATTTAAAATGACGGTTTGAATATATTTCAAATTGTAACTTGTTCCTGTGATGGCAAAGCTGAATTTTCAGCAGCCATTACTTCAGTCTTCAGTTTCACATATGCCCTCGCTTCCCTTTGTAAGCATCCCATTTCTGACATGAAACCGACATCTAACATTTTTCATAAATGCGCTCTCATGCCTAAAGGTTTTGGCAACCTTTGGTTTGCGAACCATATACAGTATGTCTCTTTCATTAATTAAGTTTTTCAAAAATGTTTTCATACATTCATCAACTATTATCATTATATCACTGTAACTATAATGTAAGTACAATTAAAAACTGCTAATGTATATATATAACGTGTATATAACGTTCAGTAACGTTAACGGCTTTGTAACGACGGGAAAATAATTAGTTAGATTACCGCGTTACTGAAAAAATAACGTCGTTACCTAACGCCGTTCTTTTAAACGCCGTTATTCCAAACACTGCTCGCAGGTTTAAAAAAACACTCTTAACATTTCTCAAACTTGTTCATCATATCAATAGATCCTCTCTCTCTTTCTCAAACACACTCTTTTCTCACACTGACTGTTCGCAGTGATCTGATCTGAACTGCTCTAGATGTGCCTGTCTCATCTGTCTCATGTCTGTCTGTGTACAAACAGGATGGTGGCTGTAATTCCCTGAGCTATATCTAAAGAAACTCTATCTTAAGAATTATAAATGGTCATGATTTGTTTGTTTTGTTCTGGCTTCCACATGATTTCTTGCTTTTGGAGCTCATTAAGTCCATCTTTGACAGTAGTCATACAATATCTTTTGCAGTGAGGTGTACAGCAAACCCTTTCTTCCTTTGGAAGGAGAACCTAAAAGAGGTGCTGTCTTAATTGGTGCCTGGTTAGACCTTAATGTGCTGAAATTTGCACACAAAAGGTTTTTTTTTTTAGATGTTGCCATGGCAACAGCAGCCCCAACGGATGATATCAGGACAGATCATAAGAAGGGTCTGAATGATGTCACTTGAGAAAATGTCAAAGATGAAAAAGTGACCAACAAACCATTTTTTTAGTGTTCAAGCCAGGTTATTACCTTGTTTCACCTGATTAGCAGGCATTTTAAAATAAACCTTGATGGATAGAAGTACAGTCAATGAAGGAACTGGTTTACGCATTTAATCCACCAAACACTTAAGAAACATCTGTCACTGACAGCTTCATTTTCGTTTGTTAAATTATACCTGACATCTTATCAAGAGCTATTACTTAAAACTGACTTTTGGCTTTTAAGCTTTTTTCTCACTTGCTCTTTTCCACCCTTTTCTTCTTCTGATTCATTTCCATGTGGACTAAAAGCTAAATCCTTTTCTAGAGTCAGTTTAAATGAAACTAGGTTATTCATCCATTGGAAATCCTCAGTTACACCTACCTCTCTTTTTTCTTTTCTCCCCAAGCTCCTCCTTTTGTTTCCTCCTTTATCCCTCTATTTTATTCCTGCACTTCATAATCCAGCCACAGTCTCACGTCTCCCCCAGAGAAAATGAGACCCTTAAAAGATGCTCTTCCTCCCCTCAAATGCTAGATATAGCTCCACAACCTGACAGATTACTCCTCTTTGTTCATGTGTAAATGATTCAGTGTCCTGGTGTCTGGTTGTTTGGAGGTAAACTGAAGTCAAGAGGCCAAAGCAACTCTTCCAGGTTATTAACCCCCATATTAAATTTCATACATCACTGCATTGAGACACACAGTAAGCTGGAGCAGTCCATTACAGAGCAGATGGAGGAGTGCTCTCTGTGCAGTGCTAGGTGACACATGGGACACTTGTTCTACAGTGTCACTACTGAAAAATCCTGAGTACATCCGGATACACTCATGAGAGTCATTTCTAATGGTCAGATAACATAGAAATTGCTTGACACGTGTTCATATTTCAGTGTGGCCAACATGTCTTAGTTTATTATATGAGATTATTCCTCTATGGTCTAGTTGAGTGAATTGTGTAATACTGGGAATAATCCTGACATTAGCCTCTTTTTTATTTCAGGACAGTGACATCCAGAAGAAGATCGACTATGAGATCCGAATGCGTGAGGGTGCGTGTAAGCTGCTGGCCGCGTGTTCTCAGAGGGACCAGGCGCTGGAGGCCTCCAAGAGTCTCCTCACCTGCAACGCCCGCATCATGGCCTACATGTCAGAGCTGCAGCGCATGAAGGAGGCACAGGTCATGCAGCGGGTCGCACGCAGGTCAGCACTCACTTTTGATTCATTTAGTTCAGTGTGGTTGAACTAAATTAGATTTTTGGGTCTCTTTGATGTTTGTGGTGCTTCATAAAAGGTTAATCAGATAATAGGCCCATTTCTTGGGGTCAGGAATTTCTGTATTGCTGTCAGCACTGGTAACAAATATAAAGATTCATCAAAATATTCATTGCTAATAACTGCTGTTTGACTATCTGTTGACTAGTACTTCAACACAGACAAAATCCAACACATATATGCTTTTTTTTTTTTTTTTCAAAAATAGCATAATCTATTGGCTAAAGTAGAGCAAATTGGGCAGCCAAAAAGCACATGACATCAGAGAACAGTGTTGAGGTTAGAAAGAGTTCAATGTGGTGGCAGCTAACACTGTATCACTTATTGGAATCAAGAAGAATCAAAATCATAAAAATTCAAACGATGCCCAGCCTTACCCATACACCACTTTTATTTTTTACTAGTACATTTCAATTCACACTGTTTTAAACTCTTTATTTTCTATTAAACCCTCACTTACCCTTCTTCGCTTTTGCTCTTCTTAAAACAACCGCATAATCTTAATGATTATGAATGTACTCTTGTACGTGAATGTACTCTTCACAATTAGTTATAAAACAGTTGCTCCTGGCAACAGGGATGGGTAATATGTTTTCTTAACATAGCTTCAAACATTGCAATTTATCAGACTAATATTTTCATCTCATGGTTTGCTCCAAAATCACTATATAACATCAGTCGTGTTTCAAACAGTTAGCTTCTGTGGTTCCATGTTGCTTCTTATCACAGTGAGACAGAAAATATTTTTAATAATAATCTTTTCTGTGATACAGGCTATGCCAATTAGTGTTGTATTGCAAATGTGTGTTTATTGTCTTCCACAATTCTTCAGTCAAAGCATCTCTATCTGCATGTTATTCAGCTGTAGTGACATCTGATGCATATGTCCATATAAGGACAAGATTTCCTGGGTCTCACTTGTGAAACAGCATTACAGTACATGAGTGTTAGGGTTAGGGTTAACCCTGCTCCATAATGCTCACATCATCTCATTTTTGGGTAAAAATAGAAAATAAATACTAAAGTTCTTTGTATTACAGTAACTTGAGTAGTTTTTCAGCAAACTACTTTTTTACTCTTACTTGACTATAACTTTTCAGTACTTTTACTTGTACTCGTAAATTATTCCTTAAGTAGCAATACTTTTACTTAAGTACAGTTTCATAGTACTATTTCAACCACGTTTCTTAAGACACAAAACAAATAAACGTAAAACTAAAGCTATGTTCAGAAAAAACATTTTTGTATCCCAATTTAATACAGATAAGCATATGTAATTAGGGCATTTATAGGTAAAGAACTTATGTAAGGATGTCAGCACATTGCTTTATTTATTTGGCATATCAACCAACCTGACACCATGACATTGGCTCAACCAGTATTATAAGTTTGGGATGGGACTGTCAAACGGCAGACAGAGGAAGTGCTCAGGAAATTTTTACAATTCCATTTGGTTACACACAGTTCAGTTTGAAATATGATTGAAGCATTTTACGCAGTGTGGTATGTGTCTTATTGTTTGTGCCCAGGTCTTCTGATGCAGGTCCAATGGATGACCGATCCCCATGTAAGGCCAAAGTAGCCATTTCAGGTATGTTCACAGAAAATAATTCAGGTAGTTATGATTCATTCATGTAATGAAAAAGAAATATACACTACTGTTCAAAATTCTGGGGTCTGTAAGTTTTAAGTCCTTTTTAAAAAGACTATCACATCAGAAGGGCCACAGTAAATCCAAAGTGACAGTTGTAACATTTAGAATGTTACATTTAGAAAAAAAGTTATTTTTCAATTGTACAAATATTTCAAAATATTACTGTATTTTTTATTATTATTATTAAATAATTGCAGCCTTGTTAAGTATGAGACATCCTTCAAAAACATTGAAAAATCTTGCTGACCCCAAACTATCGAATGACATGTATGAACGAAGAATGTCAAATATGGATTCTGGTGTATATAACTTTATAACTTTTTGATTGTGTTTATTGTGCGTAAAGGCTGATTTATACTTCTGCATCACACCTACAGCTTAGCCTACGCATAGATGCACATCTTAAACTGTAGCCTACGCTGTAGCCTGACGTGCACCTCTCCAAAATTCTGTTTGCTTGTATTGGTCTGCTAGAATCCCTCCCTCTGTATATACTTGAGTTTTGTGTGTGTGTGTTATGTGCACTTAAATATATTTTAATGTTTAAACCTTCTTATATAAATTAAAACAAAGCAAAGAACAATTGTCTGATCATATATTATACTAAATAGCATACTAAAACAGTAGTTGCCCGCGAAAAACAATGTTGATCTGCAGTGATACAAGTCTTTGTAGAAATGGCTAGAATGCCATCTTCCCCTTTTCCGTTGTTGACCCCTTTTGTAGTTTTAAATAATGATTTAATTATTTGATATTTTTTTGCCACCGTCATGGTTACAATGCATCTCTGGGCATGTTCAAGTTCAAAACGGTGCGCAACGTTTGCTACGGTTTCCGGGTTGAACGTCATGTTTCCTGGAAACGGCGTGCACCGGTGTGCAATGGGGTTTGAGATGCATTTTCTCTTGTTTGGTGGGTGTGTCAGAACTGCAGTCTAATCAGCAGCAACATGTATATAAAGCATGCGGTATTAAAGTGAACTCGCACAATGGCTTTAAGGAAAATAATGTACAAATGTGTTCGTTGCAGCTCGGTATACGCAACAACTGAGGATATTAGAAGACATGTTTGTCGTAAGTTTTATTGTAAAAATATAGTATATCAACATAATGATGTAGTGGTTTATATTTTTAGCTTCATTGCAAAGTGTATGACATTTGGTATAGAAATAAACAATGGTAATTAAGTGCTTTTCCTAAAAATGAGAAAGAAAATACAGGGTATTAAAACCGTATGAACTACAAATAAAGTCAGTATGTGAGGCTAAATAAATGGCTCTGAAAATTCTTCACAAAGAACACAAAGAATGGCCTTCTCAGCTGCCATAGTTGCAACTCTTGCGTCACTAGAACAGTGTGTTCAACGCATCACCGTTTCTGTTTAAAAAACGTTGTGCAACGTTTTGTCGGGGCTGAACGCAGCCTCTAACAGGCCACTTCTTCTTCGGCTTTTGCCGTGGTACTGTGGGTTACACAAGGAACATGCCTGTGGACACTGCAGACTAATGGTTTGCATGTGTTCTGCACGTCAACGCAGACAACTACGCGGAAGAATAAATGAAAACTGAAGCATAGCCTTTGTTTGGCTCAGAAGTATAAATCAACCTTAAAACATGCAAAGCAGTTTGTTTATATGGTTGTCTGAGCACTAAATCACAACCGCTGCTGTTTTATATATCAGCACCTGTTTCTCAGTTTGCTTGGGGCTTCTTTTACGAGTCGTCTTTTACTGTCTGGATCTTTTAGAGGGACCAGCCCCCCACTTAACACCTAGTGCTATTAACTCCAAGTACAAACTCCTTGACTGCACCCATGGCAATCTGTGTTTGAGGCCTAGAGGGTTGATACTCAGTAAATACTGTAATTACAGTATGATGTCATTATGAAGAGGTTATAGAAGACCTTGTACCCTAACTTTACACTCACTCATATGCAAAGTAACCACTTAACCTTTTTTTTGTTGTGAATTTAGTGTTTCCCCACGATATTACATTGTTCAGTGCATATTATTTTTTTTATTATTATTATATTTTAGTCATATGCTATGCTATGCCCTATATATATATATATATATATATAAATATATATATTCCCTGGGAACACACGATAGGTAAAAATTGATAGCCTGAATGCACTGTAAGTCGCTTTGGATAAAAGTGTCTGCTAAATGCATAAATTTAATTCTAATATATATATATATATATATATATATATATATATATATATATATATATATATATATATATATATATATATATGTATATTAGGGGTGTAACGGTTCACAAAATTCACGGTTCGGTTCGATACGATACACTGATGTCACGGTTCGGTTCGGTTCGGTTCGATACGTTTTAGATACAGCAAAATGTAAAAACATCTCAACTTTTCAGAATGCCGCAAGCGCACCGCGGGTCATGTGACAAGAACCAACCAATCAGCTTCATCCTTTCCCGTAACAACGTTGAGAGCTCAGCCAAGATGAAGGAACAGCTGATCATAGTTGTATATGGATTGCAATTTTGAAATAAATTCAGTAGCAGAGCTACTGCAAGCGATTTTTAGAGCTGCAAATCCATTTATCCTTCGCTGAAATTTCCGCGTCTCATGGAGAGAGCACGTCATTGTTGCTTAGCAAAGACAGACGCCTCATGAGCGCTTCTGCCCGAGCGCTTTGGAAAGGAGGAGAAAGATGCGCTTAGCGTTTTCCATGTGTTTTTAGGCACGATATGTGAACGGCCCCTAAGGCGCTCGCTCACTCAGCACGCGCTGAAGGCTCGTTGCAAAATGTCGAATGTCTTTAACAGACCAGAAATATAAGATCCTAAAATAACCAACAGGTCTGGTGTTTGGGTTGGATTCCCTGTAAGCTATAGTGTCTAAATGCTGCAGGGATAGTTTGCTGCGTGCATGTTTCTCCTTTTTTTCGTCTTTTCCCAGATAGTACTGACGCATATATCCCAGATATTCCCGCTGTTTTTTTTTTTTTGTTTTTTTTTGTAATCCCGCTGGTGTACCCTGTCATGTTGCAGATGCGACATACCGTTGTTTTTTTATCCACCACTCTCTTGCCATCACCATTATAGCTTAAAGGGAATCCAAAGTGCACCCAAACACCAGACCTGTTGGTTATTGGGGGATCTTCTCATTTCTAGTCTGTTAAACGCATTGGCTATTTTGCAACGAGCCTTCAGCGCGTACTGAGTGAGCGAGCGCCTGCTGAGTAGCCTAACATAAACATATAAGATGGTGTTTTTTTCTTCTTCGGGAGTGTCAGGGGCGTTGCCTGTTACGTTGTTTGGGTTATTGGGCTACCTTGTTGAACGCATATCATTATATTTCTTTCTCTCTCTTTTTTTTTTTTCAAATATAATTAATTACTCCAACGAACCGTTCGGTATACATAATGCGTACCGCGTACCGAACCGAAAGCGTCGTACCGAACGGTTCAATACGAATACGCGTATCGTTACACCCCTAATGTATATACATGTGTGTGTGTGTGTGTATATATATATATATATATATATATATATATATATATATATATATATATATATACATGTGTGTGTATATATATATATATATATATATATATATATATATATATATATATATATATATATATATATATATATATATATATATATATATATATATATATACAGTTGCAATCAAAATTACTCAACCCTCAGAGACTGCAGTACTTTACAAATACAAGCTTTTCTGAAGATCCAGGATAAAATAAAATTTGCATCTATAACAATTCACTGGCATATTAAAAGTGATATTGTCAATATATAATGTAATACTTTTGAGTTATAAGATTTTTTAATAATACTGCTATGTCATTATTATTCAACCCCATTCAACATTGCTGTTTTTAAATCACTTATTTGCATGGTGGGGAATAAAACAGGTTTTCACAAAAAGTCTTATGAAATGATAAACATCATATTTCAGACTTTAAAACATTTTAAGAAAATATATGAGTCAAATATATACATTGTTCTATTCATTTTAAACATAAATATTAATGTTTTAGTTTATTAGATTTTTAGAAGGCATATTTCACATGTACAACTTAAAGTGTATGTTCTGGAAAAAACATGGGTCAATACTCCCATTGATCTGAACATAAACAGCCGAAAGGCTTATTGAAAATGCAAATACATTTTCTGCCACTAGGTGGGGCTTTTGAAACAGCAGAAATATAGAAGTTTCCCTGGTAACAGCTGCACACCAAGGAGCACGGCACTCATAAACCGTGCTTTATAATGCATTATCCACCTTTTTTAAGTTTATTCCAGCTATATTGCGATTCTTGTGTTTCCATCCCCAAATGTAAGACCTCTTGAAATTATAATTACTTTTCTTATACCATTTAAGTTTAACTTATTTATTTTTTACTGCCTTAAATTTGATACATCTAAATTGAAGACTTTTTAAGGACCCTGTACTTAAGATAGCTCATTAGGCAGGGTGGTGATACATTTTGGCAGCCCAACATGAAGACACAATAGCCCTGGAACATTGGCCTAGCGATTTTCAGAGCCCTAAAATTTTATCAATGACCGGCATCCCTGTGCTACAGAAATATGCTATGCTTTCTTTCGGCTGCAGATTCTGTGTGGGATTCCTGCTCATGCAACATCACTCCACATAACAAATGCATCCAGACTGTTTATCATGTAGTTCATCCCACGCACATACAATCTAATGTTCCCACATGAAGTCTCCGTTTTGTGTTTTCTGCTGTCCATCATCTGCAGTCAGTACCCAATTATTGTTCCCTATAACAACCTCTTCCGATTAATTTAATTGAAGTTCTGTCGTTATTAACAATTCTGATCACACAGACCTCGACAGAGAAGCTCATCCAGGTGGGCTGAAGTGATGAATGTGGTCTTGATGTGGTGGGTGGGCCAGCATGATAATGGTGATTTGTACTGGCTGGTAGCATGACATTAAATACCAGATGTGTGTTGTGAACATCTTTTTCTTTTGATTGACATGGAGTGACAGCCGGCATTGGTTGCTCGCAGCTATGAGTGACACTGTGTGTGTGTGTGTGCTATAACCTTGTGTTTCGCTCTGACCTCCAATTCCTCTGTTTTGCAGATCTACGGATACCGCTAATGTGGAAAGACACAGAGTATTTTAAGAATAAAGGAGGTAACATCAATTTTTCCTCTTCACTCTGATATGCAGGTTAAATAACAGAACAGGTTGTTTAGACTATATCTGATCTTTATAACCCTTCTACAGCGCGCACACACACATGCATATGCATTACCGCGATAACGAAAAACACATTTATTTATGAAGCGTTCAGGCCCAGCAGAGCCCTCTGGGTAAACAGAATATTATTACTGGCATCGCAAACCTTTTTCCAGACCACAGTGACTAATGTCGTTTCGCCTTAGGTGTTTAGAGCAGCTGATAGAGGTGACATTATGTTGATGAACGGGACACAGGAACCCACATGCATGTGTTATTCTCTGATGGGAAAGCTTTTATATGTACTTTATCCTGTTAATGGGAACATATATTTTAACAGCCATTGAAACGATTAGGACACAAACCTTTAAGACTGGTTGTGTCACAGTTATTCATGTTCTACAATTTGTACAAGGAAGAAAATACACATATACTAGTGTTGCCCTAAACAGGAAAAAGCAGACAGCTCAAACACAGGTGCAGGAGTAAATGTTTCCTGAATGAACAGAGCTGCTCTGGGGGGGGTTTATAGACAGTGGGCCAAGCATGCAGCTATACTGGTGAAGACATTAGAGCAAGTATGACTTGTAAGTAGTACATTTAAATGTTTTTCTTTTATTTCTTCAGAGCTGCATCGGTGCGCTGTGTTCTGTCTGCTGCAGTTGGGTGGTGAGATCTTTGACACAGACATGGTGATGGTGGACAGGACGCTGACAGATATCTGCTTTGACAACAAAATTGTCTTGTGAGTGTGCATGTTTTTGTGTGTCATTTGAACTGTTTCTGGACATTTATTCTACACATGCATACCTTTTTTCCAAACCAGCTTAGAATTTGTTGATGTCAAAGTATATAAACTATATAAACATAATAAAAATGTGTATATATATATATATAATTCCACATGCCAATGACTGTATCAGTTCTTTTTTATCATGATTCTTTGCTGAAAACATTTATAAAGTGCTATTTATTTAATATAGAGTTTTTATAACAGCACACCCTTGATGAACAAAAGTATCGATTTCTTTCAAGAAAAAAAAGTCTTACTGACTCAGACCATGTGTGTGGTGTAATGCAAAGCACATGTGCTTCATTCATGCTTTGTTTCTTGTGTGCAGTAATGAAGCCAGTCCAGGGTTCGAGCTGCGGGTGGAGCTGTATAGCTGTTGTTCAGAGGAGGACTACTCAGCAGGCAACACACCACGGAAACTGGCCAGCAAGCTGAGCACATCCCTGGGAAGGTCATCAGGAAAGAAAATGAGGGGGACCTTGGAGCCCGGAGCCTGCAGCCCCACTAGCAATGGAGGAGGAGCGGCAATCCTGCTGCCTGTGCCCTCTGTACCGTACGTGTATACAAACACACTGCTGCTACATGAATCAAAAGTGCTCAAAGAATGCTGTAGACTGCAGACCAGTGATACAAAATATGTTCAACAATATAGAAAAACAACAAGCAGCATACAATACTGTAAAAGCCTGGGATCTGTAAGATTTTTTTAAAGCCTTTAAAAGTCTCTTATGCTCACCAGGACTGCGTTTATTGGATCAAAGCTACAGTAAATACATAAATGTTGTGAAATAATATTACAATTTAAAATAACTTTTTGCTATTTGAATATATTTTATTTTAGTGATGGCAAAGCTGGATTTTTGGTAGTCATTACTGCAGCCTTCAGTGATCCTTCAGAAATCATTCTAATCTGATGATTTGATGCTCAAGAAATGTTTAGTATAGTAATAATAATAATAAAAAAAATATCCCTGACCCCAAACTGAGCACTTTTGAATGGCTTTTCAATTATTTACTGGCTTTTCACAATAATCCCTTATAATTGTTTTCTCAGCAAATACATATTTTATATATATATATTTTAGTAAAAATACTGTATATGCAAATGTACAGCAAATATATATTTTAAACATATGCACAATTAATTTGATTACTTCATCAGTTTATCATTAATTTGTCAGTTTATTCATCATTTAATTTTTTTGTATTTGATTGACAGTCGTAGTTTAAATATGTTTGCATATTCCCTTCTCCAGTTGTGTTTTATGTGTTTATAGGGGGCCCAAATACCATCTTTTGGCTCACACGACCCTCAATCTCTCTCACGTCCAGGACAGCTTCCGCACACATGACCTCACAATCTCTGGAAATGGTGAGCTGCCAAACACATTTTTAACACTCAACTTTTTTTAACCAGGAGGCATCTTTATTTAGAAAACGTGTCAAAATTCTGTACATCAGCCACTATTTATTTATTTTTATTTAATTTGTTCTTACTTACTTTTGAAATTCCATTATGTCATTTAAATTATAATTTGGTATTTTACTTTTTATTTATTTTTTAAGATAAAAGTGATAAAGTGTGATGCTTTGATATGTCAACAAGTGCCTTCTGGGATTTTATTAAGGTAATCACTACAGACAGGCCCGCAGAGCAAATTTGTGTGTGTGTGTGTGTGTGTGTGTGTGCGCGTTGTCGATGTCTGTCAGTTTTCCTGTGATAGGGTCACGCACATAAACTTCTCCGAGTGGCCAGTCGTGGTGTGTGAAGGGCCAATAAGAGGCACTTACAGCTATCTTCATGTCTGAGGAGTTACTGTAGACAGTCTTACAGCCTGAGCGTGGGCTGCTCGCTTTCGCAGATGATAGATTACTTTGTTGTAAAAGATGTACTAAAAATATAGGGTGCGAAACATGACGTCATTTGAATAGCTTGTTTACTTGGTTTTAAAATACAGTTTTCTAAATGTGTAAGATCACACATTCCTTTCTTTATCTTTCTCTCAGTAGGAGTGTCTTTACTGTCTCATTTTGTCTCTGTCTCTCTGTAGAGGAGTGTTCGTTCTGGCTGCCTCTGTATGGCGGTGTGTGTTGTCGTCTGGCCGCTCAGCCTCGCTGTATGACACAGCAGATGATGAGTGGCTGTCTGAGGGTGAAGGTGTGTAGGAAACACACTCAATCACTCACTCACTTTAATATCATATTTCCCCATTTCACTTTACTTTAGCTAATGTTCTTCCTTTCTCTCAAGCTTGGAGGTGAGCCACAAGGATGGACAAATGTCTACGGTGTTTTAAAAGGAACAAATCTCTTCTGTTATCATCAAAAAGAGGACATGGAGGCCAATGTGGAGCCGGTCTTAACTATTGGGATTAACAAAGTAAGTTCAGTCCTACTCTGGGAATTTTAAGCTTGCCCATTTATGCACATATCAGGGTCATGTTCTGCTTTTGGAAATATCATGAGATATTTTTCTTTGTGAATATCTTGAAAGCGCTCTTTCAAAAGGATTCTCTCTTTTTAGAAAGAGAGAATCTATTTGTCGGGACATTTTTCATTGTGTCAGTAGTTATGAAAAGAGGTTTTAGTTTGCCGTGCACTGGGTCTGGATCTTCGAGTGCCCCTAGAGAGCTGCGTGTCATGAACACAAAGAGCTTGTTTTAACATCTGAGAGCTGCACTGTGAGTCTGCACATTCCTCAGCTCTCAGGTGACTGCTGTGCATCACACACGCTTTACTTGTGCTCTGCTGCCCCCTACGTGTTAGAACTGAAATTACTGTTTAATGCTGCAAAATATTTGCCAAAGCTTTTGCTACATTTATTGCTATTGTACTGTATACTATGACTTCAAACAAGAACTTTATGCAAAATGGCATAGTTCAGAATGTTTTTAAAGAAAGGTTTGAAATTTAAAAACTAATAATTTACACTATATCCTTTAGATATGATGATAAGAATAATATAAATTGCAAAATGTGTAGTAAACCAGTCTTCAATCTGAACTTCTGTCAGACTGTACATTATGTTGCTTATAGCATTGTTCCATATCGCATAAATAAAAAAATTAAATTTGAGTTTAAATTATTTTATATTGTTAGAACAGATAGACAATAGTACTACTGTAGTATTGTATGTATATAGTTGATATTGTTATTGGTGTTTTTTTTAAGTATGCATAAATAATGTGTGAGCAGTCAACCGTTACCTATATTTTTGTCTTTAAATTAGCATACATTTATTTTGCACTGAATTTTAAATCAGAAAGATTTTTTTTTTTTTTTTAAAGAAATGAATACTTTTGCAAGGACACATTAAATTGATCAGAAATTACAATATAGATTTTGTTACAAAAGATTTCGATTTCAGACATACTGATCTTCAGACAACTTTTTATTAATCAAAGAATCCTAAAAAAAAGTAGTACAGTTTTCATAAAAAAATTATAATGCAGCACACCTGTTTTCAACATTTTGTTTTTTTTATATCTTTGAATTTGTAAATATATGGAAATAAAAAACACATGTTAAGTAGTAGTAGTAGTAGTAGTTGTATTTAACAGTAGTGACAGTTTGAAAATAGTAGTAATATTTAACAATATTTTAGGATTTTAAGATACTTCTTTAAAGAAAATAATGTATAAAAATCCTACTAACCCAAACTGTAGTGTATATTATATTATATATGTTGTTTAGTATTTAAAAATTTCATGTTTCTCCATCTCAGGAGACGAGAATCCGGGCCGCAGAGAAGGATCCTCACAGCAAGGCACAGAATATCTGTATCTCTAACCAGTATGGAGGAGAGGAAGTGACGCACACACTAGCGGCGGACAGCAGAGAGGACACACAGCTCTGGATGGAGGCCTTCTGGCAGCAGTTCTATGATATGAGTCAGTCCATAAACTCGAACATTTCTGAGTAAGCCACACAAGACTGTACATTACAATGCTTTGACTGAGCTGCTTGCGCCCTCTGCAGGCCAGTGGAGGCAGTGCTGTGACGACCTGATGAAGATCGAGCTGCCTTCGCCACGCAAACCTGCTATAGTCACGCCGAAGCAGGGCGCCCTGTACCATGAGATGGGTGAGTGCATTCAGACACCTTTTTTACACATTCACAGGGGCTGGAGGAGAGTTTTAAGCTCTAGATTTTCAGTAAAGACTGTGAGTCTAATGATGATGTGTGGAGTAAACTGCATGTCCTCGTCCTCTGTCAGATCTGAGTCTTTCTCTTTATCAATTTATCTCCTTTAACTGCTAAATGACAAGTTTGCTGTTTCTGACAAACTGACAGTCTTTTCTCTCTTTTCTTCTCTTTCTTATTTTCTCTGTGGTTTTTATATCTGTCCCTTCACTGTTGTTTTCATGTCTGTTTCCCCCCTCCTCTTTCACTTTGTTCCTGTTGATTTTTCATGCACTCTTGTATTTTCCTGATTTCATGCCTTATATTTGTAATCCAAACATCCATCCCATACATTCCCCGACCACTGTATCATTATTTGGTTGCTATATAAACCCTCATTCCCATGCCCTCCCCACAATCCTGCATGTGTTGGCCCCTCATCCATTTTGCTGACCCCCCCTCCTCAGTGGCCCCTGCATCCGGTGAGGGGCTTTTGCTGCAGGATAACCCTGTTTCTGCTGAGATCCGAGCTCTGCTCTCCTCCTATTACAATGACAGGTGAAGGATCTGTGATGAGAAGTGACCTGACCTCACGCTCTCTCCTCATACGATGCTACTGTCCCACATGAGCCCAACCTTTTTTGACCAACAACTTTTCCTTGATGTAGATTTCAAATACGGCTTGTATAAATCAAATTAATAATGCGCTAAGCTATTATTATTATCATTATTATAAGAGGACACCATAGTAGATATACATTTTATAATTTGTACTTTTTTGTTATTAATCATTAATAAAAGTATAAAATGATCAAAATAAACCCAACAACGGAGTAATTAAATTTTTTCCATTGTTTTAGTTTTTTTGTTTTATTTTTACTTATTTTATTCAACAATTATTTAATTTTATTCTAAAAAAGGAAAATATAATAATGAAATAAATTTTAAATAAATAACTAAAAATAAAACTTTTTATTATTTTGTATATTTACTAATTTATTTTGACTTTTTTGTAAATTATTTTGTTTTTACTCTTTTTTTTTTTTTGCATATTGTTTCAATTGTGCCTATTTTAAGAGTTTTTGTTTTGTGTAATTTTATGGTTTTAATTTGACTAATTTTATTTTAATTATAATAAAATATGCTTTCATAAGATTTCATCAGATTCCAACAATGAGGTTGTCAGTTCTTTATTTGTAAAAAAAAGTTCAGTGGTCACAAGTTACAAAAACATGTCCCACTGTCTGAAAGCAATAATAAAAAAACATGTTGGATGTTTTATCGAAAGAGTATAAAAATGAAGCTTGTTACTCAAAATCAGCTGTCAGAAAAATACATTTATTCAGCTTTTTTTGGGAAAAAAATGGTTTTCATTATGGCTACTGTTTCTCTTCCATCACAGTTATTGACACGTCTGATGACATTGGGACAGTCACTGACATCCTGGCTCGTCGTATTGAAGAGTTTGAGCTGAGGGCCCAGCTCGGATCTCCTCCTCACTGGATGTCCTTGTTTGATGAAGATCCTCCGAGATCCCCTCACAACCATCAGCACCTTCCGCCCCACTCACCCAGTCCCTGTCACCGCACACCCGGCCTTCTCTCCTCCAACGCCAGTCTGACCTCAGACAGCGACAGTCCCGTCAGTGTCAGCCCCTGCTTCCGCCAGGCATGGTCCCCAGACACCTCTTCCTCCTCGGGTCGCTTCCGCCCCCGTACCCTCTCCCTGGACGCCAAGCTCTCCACTCTGCGCGGTCGGGGCTACGGTGGCTTCCGGTGCAACTGCCAGCCGCCCACCGCCGGCTCTGGGTCTCCTCGCCCCACTCAGACTGCTCTGTTCTGCTCTAGTTCCACTTCCAGCAGCAGCTCCAGTGAGGGAAGCAACAGTCAAGAATCAGACCTGGGCTTTTCCAGACCGTCCGGTGCACGCCGTAGCTTGAGGAATCTGAGAGCCAAGCTAGACCCCAGGAACTGGCTCCAGAGTCAGGTGTAGCTGTTCAGACTTCCTCTGGTTACTGTCAGAGCCATCACATCTTCCTGTGTCCCCCTGGAAAACACTGGAATACCTGAGCTCATGTGTCCGTCATTGCATTTTCTTTACATAATAATGGAGAGCAACATCAAAAATAAATGTAAATTTATAAATTCTGCCTTTTAAAAAAGCCTCCACAATGGGAATTCAGTACTAATAGTTATGTAATACACTACTAATATATATATATATATATATATATATATATATATATATATATATATATATATATATATATACATACATATATATATATATATATATATACATATATACATATATATATATATATATATATATATACATACATATACATATATAGCAGTACAGACTGTCTCTTCATGAAAGGCTCATTATTGTGGATGTTTTGAGAGTGTAGTTGTTTCATGTGAGACAGATTCCTGGTCCAGTGTTTTTAGACTGGATTGAAGCAGATATATGTGAGATTTTTAAATGTTTTTGAGAATGTTTTAAGTTTTTAATGCTCACCAAGGCTGCATTTATTTGATCCAAAATAAAGTAATATTATGAAATATTATTAAGATTTAAAATAGCTGTTTCCAATATTAAAATATTTTTAAATCTAATTTATTTCTGCGATGGCAAAGCTGAATCTTCAGCTTCTTTATGTTATCATTATAATATGCTGATTTGGTGCTCAAAACCATTTCTTATTATTACCAGCATTGAAAACAATGCTGCTTATTATTTTTGTTGGAAACTGATAAACTTTTTAGTATTCTTTGATAAAGAGCAGCATATTTTGTAACATTATAAATGTCTTTGCTTTAATCAGTTTAATGCACGCTTTCTGAATTAAAGTTCATAATATCTATATATATATATATCACTGATCCCAAACATTTGAACACTAGTGTATTCAGGATTAATGATCTTGGAGACATTGTATTAATAAACTTTTGCATGTGAAATTAGCTTAACGCTGATGAATTTCACTTTATTAATAAGTGCCACTGCACCCTAAGAAGAAAGTTGGATAATATCAATTTAAATTCTGCATCTTTTTAAAATTATTAATCATGTAATTAAGGACATTTACAATAACCGACTTCCTGTCAAGGCTCACACGGTCACTTTAGTTGATGTTGTGCTATATAGTTGTTTTGGATATACACTAACAACTTGTGTTTCGGATCCAGTCTCGCACAAAAGCATCATTCTTTTGTTTGCAGAAATGTATGGTAACAGATCTGCTCTCTTTGCAGTCAGCCACGGTTAATTGAAACTTTGATCAAAAGTGTCTAACAATAGAAGGGCTACTGAGTTAAAGCCAGCAGGATTTTGCTGGTCATGGGATCTTAGCATGGCTAGCCTCATACGGAGACACGCTCTATGTGAAACTGAACAGCTTTTATTATGCTACTGATGTGAATCCAGTCTCATCTCAACAGTGCATTATTCGAGTCATATTTTTCAAAAGTACTATGCATTTCTTTTTGTGAAACCTGAGGAAAGGTACATCTAGAATTGTATAATATCTGCTATAATATCTGTTACAGTTCATGACATTCTCTGCGCATGGCTTCAGTATATATGCAAATGGGATATAATGCAACTGGTTTATGTTTACTACCTGTGACTGGAATGACCTCAGGATTACTGTACATACCTTATCTCACTCAGCAGATGTGAACCCGTCAGTCAGAAAGTAAAACATCAGGATGCACATTAACTAGGATTCAGCACAAGCAATGAAATGTGGCTGGAAGGTGAACATTTTAATGCTCCTTCGTTTTGAGCCATTGCAGTAAAAGCCTGTCTGATTGAGAAGGGTAGCCAAGGCACTACTATGCAAAGTGACAAGAGCTCAATGTTAACTGTGCATTCTAGATTTCATTAACGTCAGCGGTACATGCATTATTTGAAGAGGTTTTTTTTTCTTTGTTTGCTTGCAAGTCAGTTTTGTCAAGCACTTTGTGTGCTTCTAACTTTGTGAATTTTTCAGTGTCAGGTGGCATCTTCCAGCTCAGATAAAGTGCACATTTGCTTGAAGACAAATATATATATGCAATATTTACCATAATGCAAGTCTAGATTATTTTTATTGTTATTTCAGTAAAACCTCAGGAGTGTAATTACAGTCCATCTTGCCATAAAAATTATCATTTAAAAAATGATCTGCATAGTATATTGGGTATCCAAACATGTATTGTATTATTTTATTTTTTTAACATGAAGAAATGGAGAAATGTTTTTTTTTAATTACATAAATATTAGAAAGTATGAAGTATAGAAATACCAGACTCTCAGAATTAGTAGAGAAAGTTTTGTCCTGGTAGTACTACGATGCTACAAAATGAACAGTTCTCACTCGAAGGGCCACTGACTTGTATTTAAAAACTGTAAATTCATTTAAACACTATTTGTTCTTGTAAAGTTTTGTAATTTTCATTTTTGTGCTTTTATTAAAGTTGTATTTCACCATATTAATTTTTTTTTATAAATAAAATTATATTGACATTTTATCAGACGAGTAAAGCTCTAATGATCCTGGTAGAAAACATTGAGTGTTAAACTGGAGGTTAAGTGTCACTTCAGCAGGCTGCATGTCTTTGGACAAACTAGAAGATTTACGTACAAGAACAATTTATTGTAAAGAATGACCAAAATTAAAAGTAAACAGCATTTTCGTGTGTATGTGTGTGTAATTCTCTTGTTTCTTACAGTGCATGTGTCAAACGATTTTACTTTACTAAATATTCAAGATAGTAAACGCATTGTGACCCAGTAAAGTGAATCCCTTTAATATGATCTCATGCATTAATACACAAGTAGTGAATATGGTTTCTTGCAGTTCATGTTGATATATAGGCAGTATAAGGCAGTATACTGGCTATTGAACAGATCAAAAACATAAAACCATTATTTCAGAATGTGGAAAAAACAAAAACCTCATCGTTCATTACAACAGAGCACAGAGTAAGTTAAATGTGTTGGAGATTCTTCTACTGTTTGGTCAGAAGAACTTTGTTAACTGGAAAATGACATACTTTACTCAAATCAGGTTACAAAAGTTAAATGGATTAGACTCTCTAGAAGGAACAATATCCATGTTCTTAGTCAGATATAAATAAATTACATAGAAAAACCAAGTGTATCTGATAGCATTTTCACAGGAGTGAACATTGAAACAAAATCTTGCTCACCCCAAACTTTCAAACGGTAGAAAGATAGAAGAATTAAATTTTGACGGAAGGTTCAGAGCATTTAAAAACATGTAACGGCTGCCAAGCTCAGTCTTAAGGCTATCTGCTTGTAATATTACACTCTTTTTTTTTTTTACCATCATTTTTTAACCATGTATGTATGCAGGCATGACAGGTATGTGATTCAGAAGGCTGTAAACACATATCTGCTTTAAAAAAAACATGACATGTTACAAGAATTAGACCAACATTATCAACACGTTTTACTGGTACGATGACATACCTGTAGTACTAGTTCTCAAAAAACCAAAACCAAAACATTTATAAACTTGGGACCAACTGACATGTGACTATGAGCAGGATTTATGCGTAACGGCCTCAACATAAACTGAAATCAGTTCTCAGCAGACACCTCCACCACCTTTGGTATCATTTAGTAATGGTAACAGTAACAACGGTATGTAAAATAATAAATGATGTAATGTTTAAATAATAAATTGATCATTTGTGTCCAATCAAGTGAAAATCCTCAGTCTGGCAGTTGATGATCACTAAAGTCTCCCATGTCGACTTTGGCTACTTGTTTTGGAGCAAAAGAAATCATTGTGAACGCTACACTTCCAACCCTTTTCCTGTGTCTCTTAGTCTCAGAGTACATGGTACATCCTCATAGACCAGGTTTTGTGGTTCTTGGTCCCTGAGAATTGGTAAAAAGGGATGAGGAAAAGGAAAAGTCTTTAGATGGTCTCTACATAGTTGGCAGGAAAGAGCCCCTGGCGTCCATCTTTGCTGGAGCCCCTCCACCATGCCTTGTCGACTGTTTCCACATCACTGATGATGTCACCCGGTTCAAATGAGAGCTCAGTGTCGTCCTCTGTGGAGAACAGAGACGTTTCAAAGGATATCTTCATAAATTACAAAGCACTGCTGTTGAAGCAAGCAACACTAACCTGCTTGGTAGTCATATAACGCTCTCACACGCAGAAGTCTTTCTGGTGATGACTGCAATGAGAAGAAACAACAGGTTTTAATACTTCCTTTCTTTTTTCATCACATTAATATTAATGACGATTCATGTACTATGTACTTTGCCATTCTCAGTCACCACCTCCGTCTGGATTTCATTGTCATCTTCCTCCTCACGATTAACTGTATAACAGTGCCGCTCAGACATATCAACATCCTCTACTTAAAAACAAAACAAGATGTTCAATATTCACATATCTATACATTCATCACACGAGAGACAACAAAACCTGACAACGCAAGGCTGGAATACACTACATAGCTTTTACCCAGATCTGCTCTCTGGACGAGTTAGCACTTCCCCTAGTACTATTTTTGGCCATCAAGAGTAGGAAGATTTACCAAAATAATCTTCCGACTGTGATCCCATCCAGTCAGAGGATATCAAACATGCTTGATATTTTGAGCTGATTTTAGAACACATATAGTTTTCATTTGTTGTTTATTCTGTTGTGTTTGGGAGAACTTGAAAGACTGGTAGCTCTATTGAGCTCATTACCTGTGCCATTCAGTGGTCTGCCACATTCGGATCCACCTTCTTCATTCATCACATCATACTCTGAGGCATTCACACATGACTCTGGACACACAGCACGAGAAACATATCAATGACATCCCACCCATAGACACATTCTGCATTTCTTCCCATTACATCTCTGTTCTCATCACCTTGGCTCTCTGGTAGGTCCTCCTCAACTTCATCATCTGTGATTGGTACCACATGTCTGGGCTCTTCAGGTTCTAAATGGTCCACATTTGCCTGTAATTCCTCAGATTCTGCAGCAGGCTGCTCCTCAGGTTCCTCTTCAGACTCTGACTGTGGTTCCTCTAGTTCCTCAACCTCCACCAGGGGGCTGATGAGAGTCTGCACATCCTCAGGCTCTTCTACTGCTTCTTCATAGTTTGTGGTGATATGTGTATCTGAAGGTGGAGTTGACAAGGCTGAAGGTTCCTTTAGTTCCTCTACCTCTTCTTCGTCTTCTTCGACAAGCACAGCCTTGGCAGTGAAGTCCACTCCTGGTTTTGGTTCACACAGGTCTCTAGAGCTGGTTACAAGCTCTGGAGAGAAGAAAGTGTCAAGATGATTCAATCTGTAAGACCACTTAGACCTTTACTGTTGTTAGAGGACCCTAAGTTAACTTACCCATAGTGTGCAGTGGGTTTTCTGTGAGTGAAGCTGGAGGACGTTCTGTTCTGACAGCAAGTTCTTCACTGATGTCATAGTTGTGAGACACTGATTTCTCTTGACTATCCAGCAGCTGTGGAGATGCAGGGGAAGCTGGATGGTGGACTGGGGCTTGAGGAGGTGGCCGGTGGAGTGGAGGGGCTCTGGAGACAGGCAGACTGGGAAGAGGTGATACTGGTGGGACAGAGCATGGGGAAGGTGATGTGGGAGGAGATGTCTGAGGGCGCTGTGGTGAGGGGATCGTCCGGTATGGTGGACTAAGTGGGGACGTTGGACATTTGGAGGATGTGGATTGGCTGCGTGAGAACGGAGACCTTGCAGACGGACTGAGAGGGGATGTGGAACCAGAAGTGGAATTGGCCCTTTCAAAGATGAAGGCTGTGTCTGTTAAACTGCGTTGGTAGCGACGGAATGGAGATTTCCCTAAGCACCCGAACATAAACATAAGTCAAACAGACCTCAAGTGAATGCAATAAACACTGGAAACTGAAAAAGTTAAAGGGCTTCTGAAGGTCAGGTTTACCTAAACGTGGTGAACCAGGGCTTGAAGAATTTTGCGAGGATGCCGATAACTGCCTGAAAAACTCTCTGGGATTGATGGTGCGCTGGGAAACAAGTGCTGCTGCCTCCTACAGGCCAAAAGAAGAAACATCATTCAATCTAGCAAAAATGTGGTAGTGTTGATAAAAGAATAGCCATGAAGGAGATGTCAAGCAGTGGGTCTCGACTGCTTTTGCTTCATACATACATTGGTGACTCAACCAAGATTTTTGAATGCAAATGTAAAACAAAATTGTCTTCATAATGAAACACTGAAATTTATTAATATTACCATGCACTAAAGAGGCAACATTCACCTGTGCAAAATGATCAATACCATGAAGAAAAAATATAACAAGTTAAATTGGTTTCATGTTTCGCAGTAGTTCAAGCCAGTAATTCAAAGCACAAGTCACTTTGTGTTCAGCATTAAACCATATGTGACCCTGGTCTTAAGTGTCAATTTTTCAAAATTGTGATGTATAAATCATCAGATAGATGAATAAATAAACTTTCCATTGATGTATGGTTTGTTAGGACAGGGCAATATTTGGTTGAGAAACAACTATTTGATATATGGAATATGATGGTGCAAAAAAATAAAAATATTGAGAAAATCACCTTTAAAATTGTCCAAATTAAGTCCTTAGCAATGCATATTACTAATCAAAAATTACGTTTTGATATATTGACGGTAGAAAATTAAAAAAATATCTCCATGGAACATGATCTTTACTTAATATCCTAATGATTTTTGGCATAAAAGAAAAATCTATAATTTTGACCCTTATAATGTTTTTTTGGCTATTGCTACAAATATACCCCAGTGTCTTAAGACGCCTGATTATATGGTTAGTTGAAAGTTATTTATTTTTCCTCTGAAAACCACTTCATTTTGTGTTTGGAACTCATGATCTTACTGACCGTAACAAAGTTGTGTGTTAATTCTAGTCTAGTAAATGTAGTCCTGTGCAGGGACTAGACTAGGTTTACTTTGGGTTGTACTAGCTGGATCTGGATTATTCCCAAAATAGGGGGAAAAACTCACTGCTGCTTTCTCAATGGACTCGCTGCGTCTGAGCCGGGCCCTCATGTCCTCCTCGAGCTCCCTCTTCTGCTGCTCCTGTCAATTACACAAAGAAGCCAATATTGTTACCGGTTATGACTCCATAAGATCCTTAAACCACAACATGTTGAAAAGCTTACAACCTCTCAGTAAAAGAAACTGAATAAACTCATTAATAAATTCACCCATCTCGCTTTTTCCTCTTTTTCAGCCTCTTCCTCAAGCTGAGCCTGGATCCTTCTGCGAAAAACACCCAACAGGAAGTTTAAGCTGAAACACTGTAATTAAATCACCTTCAGACAGAAGTGGGTTTTATCAGGTGGATTTGACAAACTTTTGTTCTTCAATCATCTGTAGCTTTTCGCTCATCTTTCTCTCCCTCTCTTCAGCCTCTTTTTTTCCTGTAGAATTCGTTCTCTCTCCCAGCGCCGTCGCTCTTCTACAGTCCTCCGACGTTCTTCCTCCTTTCTCTCCTCCTCCTCACGCTAGCACACACATCATATGACACTCATTTATGATGGACTACATCTGAATAGCATTATTAATAACTTGAGTCTGAACAAGAGGTTTGTGCAAATGAACTGATTTTAAATCATTACTACAAATGAGTACACAGAGTACTTTGATTCTGGTCAACTGCAAATATTAAATATGAATCAAATATTTTTGTATGATGGCTGGTTGATTGTACATTATCTCTTACATGTCTTGCATATATTTATATCACTGTTTTACATTTTTCTGCAGCACTTTGGGGAACACACAGGCTGTTAAGTGAGAATCCAGCTGTAAACACAGTTCAGCTGTACCTCCGCTCGTGCCCAGAAGGAGTCTCTGTTAATCCGTCTCATCTCCATGGCAGCATTTGTCTTCTTGTAGTTTGTACCCTGTGGGTGTGGCACACAAATGCAACGAAAGACTCAAAATGACATGAAACACATCAGTGAGAGACAATTAGACCTCTTAACCATGTGTATCAATCAATTCTAGTGAGAAACAGACTTCTCCTATTTTAATTAAGGAAGCTCTTATGCCCAGCCAAGTCTGTTTTTTTTTTTGTTTTTTTTGTGGTAACTTACCACAGTCTCCTCCTCATCCATCGTCCTCGAGGTTCTCCTCAGCCTCTCCATTGGAGGTCGAATCTTTGCAAAAGCAGCTGTTATCTGCTCCTCCGTCACCTCATCTTGCTCTGAGGCTGTAATAAATACTTGAGCTTCCTGTAGTGACATCAACATCAAACATCAAGAGAGTAAAAACTACTGATAACATCGTCGAAGCTGCTACATTTGGACACAGTTTTCAACACAGCAATTTTAGATAAGTTTGTTTCTCATTGCATCGGCTGTTTTATTGCATTTATATTAAGGACTGAATATTACTCTGATAATATTGTGCACAGCAATTTGTCTTCCTTTGTGGGGTCTGTGAAGAAAATAAATAAAGAGCTAAGAGTATTTTTTTTTTCGATGACCAACAAGCTTACCAGCTTTTGTACTGGAAAAAGTTCACAATAGTCTCATTATTATTACTTTTTTTTTTCATTTTTTTTTTTTTTTTTGCTGTTAATATTTATTAAGGGCCTTGCTGTAGCAGGCAAGACAACAAAACTAACAAAAAAAAATCACTACTTGCTACTAGGGGTGTCCATGGTTAACCGGTTAACCGATTAACCGTTAAAAATTGCGTAACCGAGTGAAACATTTTGCTCGGTTAAGTGACGTCAATGGCGTGCATTGAATTTAGTTGTAATACATTTTTGCACCACCAGAGACCGCCAGAGCGCTCCCAGACATTTGTAATGTCCACAAGAAGAAGTCATTTTTCTAATATGAAGCGGGCAAAAAAAAGTACAGCGTTGGAGCACTTTAAAATTGAGAGTGACGGGGCAAAATGCAAGTATTGCAATACAGTGCTTAGACATACTTCAAGTACAACCTCGTTGTTGTAATCTCAACAGCCAACACCCGGGCATCATTAGGCCGGTCAGGTCTCACTGAATGCGTGGCGATGAGCGAAAGCATCTCAGCTGCGTGGCGTGTCTGTTTTTAATTCGGCTCCCATGTTAACAGGTTAGAGCTTGCCGACTGCCTGCGTGAGACGCGCGGCTCAGGCGCGGCTCGACGCGTGCATGCTAGAAATAGAACTGACGCCTTGTTGGAAGCGTTTCCAGGCAAAATATAATAGGAAAATATGTTTATATGTCATTTTGTACACAAATACATATTAATTCATGACATTTTGATATTTGAAAGTCTATAGGTTGACATAAATTCAGATATAAATGTAATTAAAAAAAATAATTATCGATTTTCAAATATTGTACCTGTCAAACATATCATAGTCATAGCCTTAGCGAGGCGGCCGCGGAGCCTGCTTGTTACCTTCGCCTAAACACGGAAAGTTACATAACCATTACTAGAGCCTGTTCCTTTATTTATAACATAGCCAAAGGTCGGTGTATATTTGCTTTATACATTTTAGGCTTATTCTCAAATACAGATTGTGTTAGTGGGCGGGATTATTAGGTAGTTTTAATAGGACAATTTGACCGGAGAGATTAAATTTTGTCGGACATTTCTTTTTTTTTTTTTTTTTTGGCCAATGTCTGGAAATTACCGGACAACGGAAACCCTGGCGCACACTATGGTTAACCGATTATTAACCGCTAAGGGCCTCGGTTAACGGTTAATGAAAAACTTGAAAACGTGCAGCCCTACTTGCTACTAATTTTCTTAACATTTACCTCATTCGGTTTAAAAACAACTTTGAATATAAACATTATTTTTTCAAATAATGAAAAATTCCCACAATTAAAAAAAATAGTGAGAACTAAATGTGTGATAGAGAGAACAGACTAAGGGTCTGAATTATTTTCTGTTGTACATCAGAGGCAGGATGTAAGAATGTATAAGCATGTCTTCATACTACATTTTCCCTTATACGGCATTTTCCTGTCATCAGCTTCCATCTCCAGCTCTGAAGATCCTCTGAGGATTTATATTACAGAATACCACAGTTAATCACTGCTCAACAAAACACCTCAGATCACAGTGATTCTAGTGTAAGACAGAGCGATCTGTTTTGTTGGAGAGAAAGGAGTAGAAGAGCATTGCGCCTCTGTGATGATAGACATTGTGCCAGAGGGCCTTGTGAGTGCCGGATTGGGCTCCAACCCCCCAAAAAAACCCACAGCTTTTCAATGGATTAACATACCACTACATTCAGCCCTCTTTCCACATTTCTCTGACATGCACAAGAGCTTGAACAAGTCAGGACCAATTTAGCTTTTTCAGTGACTGGAAAGACTTTATCTACAGAACATTAGGTTCAAATTGAGCAAATTTTCTCCTCCCTTCTTTTATCTCTTCTATCCCTTTTTTCTGCTTGGGAGGAGTTAAATGACTTGATTCTCTGTTATTACTTGCTTTAGATGAGTCCCTTGACATGTAGTTAGCCCCAGGGCTTGATGAACACTGATGCCAGTATTAACAGCACCGAGGACAGACGCTCTCCCATACACACCTCGCCAAAGCCTGCAGCTCACTGTCACACTATACTGATACCTCACCACAGATCAGTGCTGTTACCATTCAAACATTTAGGGTCAGTGAGATTTCATTTTTTTGTAAGAAGTTCATATTTTTTTACATTTCAGTAAAGGGTTAGTTCACCCAATAATCAAAATTATGTCTTTAAACCCTCATGTCGTTCCAAACCCGTGAGACGGAACACAGTTTTATTTTAGATATTTTAGGTTTAGTCCGAGAGCTCTCAGTCCCTCCATTAAAGCTGTGTGTACGGTATACTGTCCATGTCCAGAAAAGTAAGAAAAACATCATCAAAGTAGTCCATGTGACATCAGAGAGTCAGTTAGAATTTGTTGAAGCAACGAAAATACATTTTGGTCCAAAAATAGCAAAAACTACAACTTTATTCAGCATTATCTTCTCTTCCGTGTCTGTTGTGAGATTTCAAAACACTGAAGTGTAGTGATATTTGTTCACAAACAAATCATTTGATGTAACCGGATCTTCTTCAACCAGTTCACAAAAATGAACGGAATCGTTTGAAACGTTTCGCATAAGCATTAATCCACAAATGACTTAAGCTGTTAACTTTTTTAATGTGGCTGACACTCTGAGTTCAAACAAACCAATATTCCGGGGTAATTCATTTACTCAAACAGTACACTTACTGAACTGCTGTGAAGAGAGAACTGAAGATGAACACCGAGCCGAGCCAGATAACGAACAAAAGATTGTACTCATGAGTACTACGCTCACGAGTCAAGAACCAGTTGCATTGGTTTTCGGAACACCAGTTCTTTCGGACGGTTCAATTCAATAAACCGGTTGAAGAAAACGGTTCACCGGTTCTTTTGCACTCAACGTTTTGGCGTCATTTGCGATGATTGCCCTTCATTTAAGCCTTCGGTTTGCCTGGGCTCATAACATTAGCACAGAATCAGTTCAGAATCGATCACCAAAAGAATCAGTTCAGTTCAGATCCGCTGTGTGTCAGTTTGCTTCACACTGAATCACACATGCGCAGTATCATCAGCTCCTCGGTTCTCGAGTCGGACAGAAACTGTTCTTGAACGAGAACGAGTCAATCTTTAAAACGATTCAGTTCAAATCAGTGAACTGGTTGAATAAATGAATTACTCCGGGATATTGGTTTGTTTGAACTCAGAGGGAGTGTCAGCCACATAAAAAAAGTTAACAGCTTAAGTTTAAAACGATTCAGTTCGATTCGGTGAACTGGTTGAAGAAGATCCGGTTACATCAAATAATTCGTTCGCGATCCGGATATCACTACACTTCAGTGTTTTGAAATCTCACAACAGACCCAGAAGAGAAGATAATGCTGAATAAAGTTGTAGTTTTTGCTATTTTTGAACCAAAATGTATTTTTGATGCTTCAAAAAATTCTAACTGACCCTCTGATGTCACATGGACTACTTTGAAGATGTTTTTCTTACCTTTCTGGACATGGACAGTAGACCGTACACACAGCTTCAATGGAGGGACTGAGAGCTCTCAGACTAGATCTAAAATATCTTAAACTGTGTTCCAAAGATAAACGGAGGTCTCACGGCTTTGGAACAACATGAGGGTCAGTCATTAATGATTATTGGGTGAAATAACCCTTTAAGGATGTATTCAAATGATAAAAAGCGACAGTAAAGACATTTATAATAAAACAAAATTTTTATGCTTTAAAAAAAGAAAATTATTCAGAAATTATTTAACCAATCAAAATCAAAATCTTTTGAAGTTTACCACACACCCCAGGATGGGAATCACAAGTCTTATAGTCTTGAATTGTGTCATTCATAAATTGGGATTAATTGTCATCACTGATGACTAATGCATGTTAAACATCTACCCTGATGGCTTATTTACCACTTTTGATTTGGTTTGATTTTTTGGAAGCCTTTAAAGAGCTGACTAGTCATTATGCACACATCACAGCCCTTACTAGCACAGACTCGTCATGAAGAGACAATACAAATTGTGAGTGATTAATGGAGGAAGCAGGGAGGAGTAACATGAGGGATTTAGACTGTATTGCAGCTCGTCTTGTTACTGATACTCTGAAGGCACATCCCAGAAGTCAAGACGTACTGCACACTATGATAAATGAGTTGGGTTTAGTTCCCCATGACTGAATGTCTTTGGAGACTAGGCCTGGACTAGAGAGCAGGAAAACACAAAATGGGTGTTGTTGCTTTTAATAATTACTTAAAGGGATAATTGACCTAAAAAAATTAATATTCTGTCATCATTTACACGCCCCTCATAAACCCCATGACTTATTTTCTTTTGGCAACCATAAAACAATATTTTAAAGAATGTTTCAGTGTTTTGTCCTACTTTTTTGTGTGAACTATCCCTGCCAGCCTAATTAAAAGATAAAAGATATGCAAGAGGACAAAGGTTTGCATATTTGTCACTGACTATGGCTTTGTCACACACTGGAGATTTTGCAGATTCCTTAATCCAAATTTAGAAACCCTTATCATTCATTTAGAGGAATGTTGAGGCAGAATGCTGTAAATGCCTCTGACAGCTTGTCTCCGGCTGTCTGATTTTAAGGTTATAACAGGGTCCGGTCTCATTCAGTATGTGCTCCAGTTGGTTTGGGGGCTCAGCCTCTCCCACGCTATAAAACTAAAATCCCAGCCTTACATAACCTAACAAAATTCATCTGCTTAAACAACCATCAATCAACATAAAAATAACAACAAGATTGAAATTAGAATGGAAATATAATCAAAAACACTTTTGTAACCCACTCATTCTGACTTTTATCACACACAAGCACACATTGTGGATGAACGAAACAATACAAGGTCATAAAGGATGTCGATCTCAAAAGAGAGAGAAAAACTGAGAATTAAATAAACAGCATTCTTGGCATGCCTGCGAAGCTGACCGGGCAATGTCTTTATAAGGCATTGAAAATGTCCCAGACATGTCTGACTATTTCATAAAACCATCTGAAAAATATGGTAATGTTAAAGCAACATCGCCTGGCTGGTGGAGCAAATAAATCCAAAGACAGCTTGAAGAGGCAAACACTTGCATCACAAGATATATACAACTTCATAAACGCTGACGTTCCTCAAAACAAAAGCAGATTTTCTTTTATCCTTGTCTGTCTCTTTAATTTCTGCTCTTCTCAGTCAGTCTGTGTGGTGCCTGTCAGTGGCACTGCTCGGCTGTTCAGGAGAACAATAGGACGTGACAAGAGAGGAAAGCTTTACTACAATAAAAGCTGGCACCAAGCTGCTAGCCAACACTTTACAGATACTATAGCAAAGGAAGAAAACCATTTAAAAGAGGGAAATCTCAGAATATTACAGAGGAGTGCATTTGGACACATATTAGGAGGGCTTATGGTTTCAGAGAGCCTTTTTTACATACTCCACCCATTCATTCAAATAGACACAAAACATTTTTCCCTTAACCTTTTCATGACTCCTCACTATTCCAAAAAGAGGCCAATGCGGAATTAAATGTAAACTTAAACTTAAATAATAAAAAGGATTGGATGCATATGTTTGGGGATGGAGGGTGTTCATATAAAATGGTTTAGTCTGTACGTTCAAATAGCAATTGCAAGGTAAGAGAGATAAAATCACGTACACCATTTAAATCAGAAAGCATGAACTGTGATATATTAGAGGCTCTGACTAGACACGTCTAACAATCTTAATCAGAATTTCTTCTAGCATCCATATCCAAATAATAACCAAATAATCTCTGCACAACCTGTGTGTTTATGACGGCGTCCCCTACAAGATTCATTGTCTATATGTCTTGTATTCAGCTTTAAAGGACTCACCTTCACAGAGATATGAAGAGAGAGAGTGCAGATGTCTTACAAAAAGGATGCAGAATATTCTGGAGCCATACAAACACAGGAAGTACATGTATACAAAAATGGGATGAATGTACAGTATGCATGAGGGAGCGATTTTACTCAGTCCACGTCTGAATGCCTCCAAATGCAGCTGCAGCAGTATATGCTGTATGATTATTGATGGTTTAAACCAGCACACTATTAAAATACCTTGGATTCTGAAATACAATGCAGTTATGAAAGTTTAAAGAGTTTAATTTATGAAAGATGTCAGAAGAATCATCCAGACAAGTAAAGTAGCCTGCTGATTATAATGCTGTCATTATTCAAACTTTGCTCAGGAACTCTATTATGTGAAAGCAGATGATACACAGACAGCTAGACAATGTCGAAGGGTTTTTTTTGTTTTTGTTTGTTTTTTTTACCTTGAAGAAGGTCTTGATGGCAGGCACATGGCTGACACATTCAGTTCTGCGGATCTCATCCACACTGTTACCGACCTGTTTGATGTAGACAGAAGAGATTGTGTGAGAAGTGACGAGAAGTGACAGTTCTATTATATTTAAGAGACCTAAGCTTTCAAATAAACATCTAAATATAAACCCACAAGCTATATGACATAATGTGGTGACACCTTTAAACATCCTCAAGATGCTACCATTCAAAAGTTTAGGATTTTTTTTTTTCCGAAAGAAAGCTCTTGTGCTCTTACGCTTTCAAAGTTGAAAACAGATGAGCTGCTTAATATCTTTTCAGGAATTTTTGACGAGTAGAAAGAATAACATTTATTTGAAATATATTTTTATTTTGTAATGTTGTAAAAGTCTTTATTGTCACTTTTCATCAGTTTGATGCATCCATGTTTGAGCACCAGTCTAATTCACAAGAAAGTCTCTTGCAGTTAACAGATCACAGAGACCACGTCCCCCTCCTCTATACAATGCCTGACTGGCTACAGATGGCACCTCTGACCCCAACCACAACATTCTCACTTATCGCCTTGGCAGCCAGATCCATGATGGATATTAGGAAGGTTCCCGTCTGTATTTGAGCTCCTTCAGCTACAAGTCTGAAGGTCAAAGCCCTTTTGTGATGTGAAGCCACTGATACATCTCATCAACAGGAGCCTCACACCCATCGCTTAAACACAGACTGTTTAATGATGTGGCAGCTCCAACCAATGAGGAACCACTTCAGGCTCACACCCCACGGCAACAACCAATAGGAGCTTGGTATAAACATCTGACATCCAATCAGAACAAGGCTAAATGACCTCATCCAGAAGTATGTGTTATAAGAGCTACAAATATTTGAAGCACCCCATAAAACGGGAAAGACAGAAGTTTGATCTAAAGTTTAGGATCCTGTCTACTTGTAGTTTGTGTAAAGACCCGAGAGGACTCAGACACTACATTTTAGTGTAGTATGTGTGCATAGATTTGTTATGGCTGATATAAACTGATATAAACATACAGATTCTGCTTGTGAACTTACCCAGCAGACCATGACAATCTGTGGTTGTCCTGTTTCTGTAAGTCCCACCCTGCAGAGGCCATACATTGGCCAGCTGCTGTGAAATTTCCCAACCAATTCTGCCAAACCTCCAGCTGGCATAGGGCAGAGAGAAATAAAGGAACAAAATTAGAGGTCCAAACCTTCTTCATGAAATAATTGCCACATGAAAGTAAATGCCTTAGCCACTATGAAACACTTGCATTCTTTTCCCATATTAAAATGATAATCTCCGGAGAACAGGACAGGTCTGACGTAATTAGCAGAGCTGGTCTTTCTCCAACACTCAAGTGAGATTTTTCTGCTTCATCTGATATTAAGAGGAACAGTGTTGGCAGTCTGAGCTTTAATTGGTAATCCTCTCTGATTTAGAAGCGTTTCACAAATCAATGTTGCATGGTTGACCTCAAATAAAACACAACAATGACTGCCCACATTTTAAGTGACCTTGGTTATGGAAGTATTTTTTTACATTAATTTTCTCCACAGGCGTTTGCAGTGGGCCACGCACAGGACATTATACAGGAGCTGCTGGCCCATGGGGACAAGTCTGGGTACAAGTAAATAACAAACATTTTTTGTTGTTTATAATTATAAATTACAGGATAAGAAACTTTTAGAAAAAAAATAAAAATAAAAAAAAATATATATATATATATATATATATATATATATATATATATATTTTTTTTTTTTTTTTTTTTTTTTTTTTTTTTTTTTGACAATTGCATTCACAAAGAGCAATTTCTCAAAATATTGTAGTGCTGAGCATTTACCGTATTTATTGGACTATAAGTCGCACCTGAGTATAAGTCGCATCAGTCCAAAAATACATCATGATGAGAAAAAAAAATATATATATAAGTCGCACTGGACTATAAGTTGCATTTATTTATAACAAAGAACCAATAGAAATCCGTCTACAGCCCTCTCGCGGCTGTAGACGGTCATGTTTTATCTTGGTTCATGTCTCTTAGCTCATTTCTCTTGGTTCATGTCAAATGAATTTTAATTATTAAATTGAAATTTCTGTAACATTTATTATTTGTAAGACTGGCTTCAATATTTGATTAATTCACTTTTCCAAACCTAAAATAATTGTAAAAAGTCCAGCTTTTCCTTGGCTGTGAGAAGACTGATGATAAAACTATAGATAATATTATACTAGATTAAACTACAGATATACTAAAACAATAAGCCAGTGATTATATATTTAATAATAAGTATATCTGAATCAATTTTATTATGTCGTTCACAATCCTTTATAAGAGTGGATGGACACTGTTTGCTGTTATTCCTGTTCCTGTTTCCATGGCTTTCTTCGGTTAGCGAAATGCTACACTAATGGGTAGTGTAGTTCTTCACAAGAAATTCTGCAACTAAACCAGTTGTAATCACACTGACTTACCCCATTGTCCTTTGCTTTATTGAGCACTGGTACAATTTAAGACAAAAAACAACAACGGAAAGATGTTTGGAGCAGTCTCACCTCCGGAATCTGTGAGTTTGAGATTGTTGGTCACACCCTCATACGTAAATAAAGCCCTGAAAAAGACAAGAGAAGTACATCAGTATGGTACACTGGAGGAAAACGCAGCAGTGCACACTGTAGAAACTAGTGACAGAGCTAAGTTACAAGATTTGTTGAAAGCTGCTTGTAACATAATATCCTGAACCAGACTATAGCAAGTGCTAAAACCATTTCAAAGTGAGGCAAGTACAGAGTCAATATATCAATGGTGATCCTTGACCGTTCACAGTATGAAACAAATCACGGCTCTCCTTGCATTTCACAGCCAGAAATAATCCACATCACATCCTTGCTTATGTCATCTTAAAGGGGTCATATGATGCGATTTTTTTTCTTTCTCTTTGGAGTGTTACAAGCGTTTGGTGCATGAAGAAGATCTGTAAAGTTGCAAAGACTAAAGTCTCAATTCTTTACCAAAGATAAGACTCTGCCATGCCCCCCTAAAATGGCTCATTCAAACACGCCCCCACATGTCTACGTCTGCCACCCAAATGTTCACGCAAAGAAAGAAGCCGTGGTTTCAGTAACCGCAGTTACTGTTGAAGCAGCCATGTCAGGGAGATAATGTGTGTATCTAGGCGGAAGCAAAAGCACTTTATTTGGCCTTCCAAAAGTAGATGCATTTAGGAATCTTTAAGATTACTTACAACAGAACAGCAACGCATTTTAAGGATGGTCTTTTCATAAACCTACGTAGGAGAGAAGGTAATTCTGACTTTGCTACAATAATCTGGCGCTTCAGAATCAGCTACTGTAAGTTTTGTTATTAGTTTAACTATTTGCTATTTACTGTTGAGTTTTGTGCATCGAGTAATTGTGTGTGTGTGTGTGTGTGTGTGTGAGAGAGAGAGAGAGAGAGAGAGAGAGAGAGGGTCACACAGTGACACTTTTGTACTACAAACGCATTCGAGCTTCGATTATGGAAAGGGGCATTACATTTCTGCCGAGTGCTTGCAGTGTTCGGCCAATCACAATGCACTGGGTCAGTTGGCCAATCAGAGCAGACTGGGGTTGTCAGAAGGAGGGACTTTGTAAAAACAACGCGTTTGAGAGAGGCGGGGCATAGAGGGCCTACAATAATGCAGTAAGTGGGCTTGAGTGTGAGGACCATGTGTACATTCTCCATGTATTTATCCTACATGTTCACACTATTCCAGAATGCTCCAAATACTGGACATGTATGATGCATACCAAGCACTGACCTTAGTAAACCTAGCAGGTCTTCTCTGGAGTAATGCGTATACTAAATGTTCTTACAGAATAGCTGACCTGAGTCATCTCTATCTCTCTGTCTCTCTTCCTGTATTATTGCCAGTAGTTTCCTGATTTTTCAGCAAAAGTTCCTCATATTTGCTTCAATTTGAGTTTGAAGCCCGCTGTCGTTGCCTATGATTGTTTTTTTGTTTTTTTTACATTGTTAGTGAAACTCTAAATCTGACAGGCTCAAGTCAGGGCTTTTTACCCGAGGATCCTGGGGCTACTAGCTCTAATAGCAAGTGTATTCATAGAGTATGAATACAAAGAACAGCATATGAACCCAGGTCACAGCTTTCTGTGGTTATGCATCATACACTGGGACTATTACTTGGAACTGAGGCTAAGAAAAATGAATGGATTTTGTATCAGGGCCACCCGGCCACACCAAAGCAAACAGTGAAATGCAGGTGGGGCACTTGGTTTGTGAGATTAATAAGACTTGAGATTCAGTGCAATGCTGCATTTGTTGGATTGGTCCATTGCCAGTTTCCCTGCTTAGGGAATTGGGATCACAGTTTGTAAAGCTTTTTGGAAAAGTTCCCTTCTGTGGCAGTTATTTTGGTGCAACACTTTTGGTGAGCCTTCTTGTTTTAAATGGCAGCTGAGAAATTGGCACTCAAAGACACATCCATAGGGTTTTCAAATGCCATTCCTAACACAAGAAATAAATGTAGGCATATTCTTTGAGTAAAATATCAGTTCCGGGACAGGATTCACAAAAACATTGTGAAGATAAAAGTTTAGAAATATTTTAAGAAAAATTCTAAGTTCAATTGAAATGTTATTAAATTCAGTTCTGAAAACTTTCTTAAGAAGTTCTCAAATATTTTTCTTAGGAATGTTTTTTTTTTTCTTCTGAAGAGGTTAACAGGCTTTGGTGTTCTAGACTGACTGACCAGCTGAATGAAAAACACTTCAATTACCGTAATAATCATAATAAGCATGCACACTATTTTCATTGATGGGAGTTCAGCACACATTGGCACGTTTTTTAATTTGCCGTGTATTTTGAATCGTTTTTTAATTCGCTGTGTATTTTGAATCGTTACTTTTAAAGAGCCCGACTCTGTTGCATTCATTACATTCATCATTGCTTACTTACAACAATTAACTAGAAACAACCCAACAAATTTCTATCAATGTGAGAAAGTAGTCCCAAGAATATACATTTTCAGTATTACAAAACTAAAACGCCCCAGTTTACTGCTGTGTATCAGGTGCAAATAAAGATAAATCTATCAGTTGGCTTACTGTTGAACTTGCTGTGGCAGGTACACCACAGCTGCCATTATTAACCGGTTAATCTCTGGGAAAACTCTTGGTCTGTTTCAAGAGTTAGTCAATGTAAAATGTCAAGTAAATCCTATAATAATATGTAATAACAGCCTGGCTCATGGATCAAACTTGCCCAGTAAGAGCTGGGCACTTTTAATCATTTCCAATGCATCTCTCACTTCCATAATATATTTATTAAGTGAGGGCCTGAAGTTCATTTCTAAAAACTCCTCCCTTAGATGACACATATGGGGGACTATTTATTAACCTCAGGAGGGCTATAAATAATATGATTTAATATAAACAGTAAATACTATAAATATATAATTAATTGCTTATATGTTCAAAGTTTTAATGTTTTGATACTAATTTCAGGACAGATTCAATGTGCAATAATATGTTGTTGGACATTTTTAAAAGTAGCTATTAGTATAAATATTTACCATTTAAATTTAAACCAATGACAGTAGCCAACAAGTATTTCTCAAGTAAATATTTAATTTTAAAATTCAAAGTAAAGTTTGAAAAAAAAATGAATGTTTACAAGTACACCATTATTCAAGTTAATAATAAATAACAATTGTTGGTATAGTCTTCATTGCATGATAATTAATATATTCAGTAAACTGATTCTAAATTACAATAAGATATAACTACGTATTACAAGATGTTTGTATATCAAAAAAATGTTTCTCAATAGATAGGAATTGATGAGAATTGTCAACAGAAGTTAAGCAAATATGCAAAATTGTGCTTCTTTAAAAATACAAAAAGTAGTGCATATTCACATTAAACTCATCACGAATCCAACGTGCAGACTACAGTTGTGCAAAACAACAATCCTTTTCCAAAATTCAGTCTAAATGAAAATTGTATCTAGCTATGTGTAGTTCATGTATAGTTCAACACCTTATAGAGAGAATTCCTTCACTCTGTCCCCTGGAATTGACACTGAATGAGGATAACCTACACCAGCTTGTCGTCATCACGTCTCTATTGTCTCCAAAGCTTCTGATCTCTGGAAGCCTCTGGGCTTTTGACTCACAGCTCAGACACAAGCAACAATAACAGCCCGTTTCCCCTCATCAGAGTCTGTGTGCAGCCAAACCAACATACCAGTCTGCAATTAGCAAGTTGTGACATCATCGTTCCAGATCCTTCCACCAGTATGGGAATAAAAAGGACTACAGAGTGAGAGTAACAGGCGATCAGAGATGTGCTAATACCAGCTGTCTGTTAAGGTAACTTGACACAAGCGTATCGTGAAGGGGAGCTTGTTAACACAGATAGTAATAAGAGCTTTTTTTTTCTTAAATCTTCTGCCATGTGCTGGAGTTGACAGACATTTTTTGTCCTGTGTAGGTGTGGCCTTGCCAAACAGTTTAACAAGAAATGAGGTTTGTAATAATAAATCATGTTCTGCAATGAATAAATTCCAATTAAGTAAGAACAATTAGTAAACTCAAAATGACAGCTAGTACTTAGATCAAACAACACTACAAAATTATGCTTCCGTGCATTAAAGCAAACAAATATGCATTTCATTTAGCAGCATGCATGAGCCTATTGTATATTTGGTCACTTTAAAAGCATGTTGTCTTGTGGCCAATTGGTTCATCTAATGGTCAAATCAAATCATGCTGCAATCAATGAAGCAATAAACATGAAGCTCCAGTGAAATGCCGTGGTATATAAGTGTATTTATCTATACAGTAAAGACCACACACATTCCCATTGACATAGTAAATGAGCACAAACAGTCAGCACTTTACTCACTGTCTTTCAGGCATGCACTGCATCTCCATGGCATCTATGACGTACCCTGGTGAGCTAGAGCACACATGCAGCTAGTTGCTTTGCATGAACTGAAAGGAGGACTTTTGTTCTCTGCATTTACACTGTCTTTCACTTTTCACATGAATTGGTCTCAAAAATCCCACGTCCTTGCATGAAATTGTAATCATTTGTTGACAATGGGGAGAATTCACAAAAAAAAAATGTGTACTTTTGTAAACTTTTTCTCCACTTTTGTATGTGCAAATGCAGCATGAAACAGAAGTTGCAATCATCATTTCTTCCCTCTTGTGATGTAAATCTAAGTGAACAGCTTAGCTAAGTGAGAGACTTGATTTTGTTAATTGAGATGTCATTTGAGTGAAAGGTTGTAAGGGCAAATGAACTACAATTTTTTTTTTTACACATAAATAATTTATAATAAACAATGCAATATTCTATAAAATTTATAGAATTTCAATTTAATGTCCATTTTGATTTTTGGTGACTTTAATAAACAAGTCGTGGATTCAATTCCAAGGAAAGTCGTGTTGAATAAAGTGTCATCCAAATGCATTAAATGTGGTTGACAAATTACATATTTTCTTGATTTATTCCACACCTAGTAACCTGGTAATCCATATTTGAATGCACCTCAACTGAGGATGTTACACAACACAGTACAGTGTGGTTTTATATAATATGAATGCCCAACCACAACTCCAAAAAACCCAAAATCCTGTAGAACTAGACTGAGTAGGTCTGGACTTCATTTAAAGAGCTTGTCAGTACAACACTAAAAACAAAGCTGAGAAATCCAGAGGGACCAACATGCAAATGAAAGCAAGAACTGACTGCAAGAACAATGTGTCAATGATAGTGTGGCCTGACTGAATACTAAACTAAGTCAGATAAATAATTTAAAAAAAACACTTCACAATGTACCTTTATATATTTTTTGAAATGAAATCTAATGCTGCACTAGACATTTCCTGGAGAGTGGAGAGAGGTGTTGTCTGGAAGTCGTCTGGACTGTCCTCACCTCACACATAGACACTTCCTGTGTCAAGAGTCTGATGAGAAAAACACAAGCAGTCCTTGTTCTGCAGTCCAGCCAGCTATGAGCTCAAGAACAGAGAATGAGGAATAGAGGGAAAAAAGACAGAAATACAGGCCATAAACAAATCAGCATGCATGGACAAGGTTTGCACAGGCAGCACAAAGGAGAAAGGAAAGAAGAAACATTGGAAGGATGTTTTAAGATGGAGTGATTTACGTGGGTGTTTGTATAGCAATTTAAACAATAAAAAATACTTAAAAATAAATCTAAATGTACACTACAGTTCAAAATTAGTCATTGAGATTTAAAAAAAAAGAAACTAAAACTTTTATTGAGCAAGGATGCATTAAATTGGTAAAAGTGGAAGTAAAACATTAATACTTGTTACTTGTTGCATAGAGAGCCTATGGAATCACCAATAATCGAAAAAATATACTTTGAAACATACTGATCAACTAACGTTAAATATAAAAATACTGTATTTAAAACAGCTAGTTCATATTGCGCGTCCTGTGACAAATCTGCCGCATCTGCGAACGGAAGTTATCAGTCTAAATGTTCTGCAAAATCAGTCAAATATAAAGTATTCATAACAGGTAAGTTCATTTATTTGGAGTAAAGTTGAATTGGACTGATGCATCAGTCATACAGCGCTCAGGACCACGTGCCCCATGACGAGCCTGAGGCACCACTACAGAAACAAGAATGAGATACATTCTAACATTACTGTGGCATTAAACTCAGTTAGTGAGGGCTCGTTTAAAATATTGCACATATATAGGCCGTTCAGATTACTTGTTAAAGTGCAATGAAATACCTTATATCTGCAGACGAAGTACATCTGTTTGTGGATGGAGACTCATTCACTGGCTACAGGCTCTAATTCTCATTTGCGCGCAAATGTGTGTGTGTGTGTGTGTGTGTGTGTGTGTGTGTGTGTGTGTGTGTGTGTATGTGTGAAATGTGGTGCTGAAGGGAAATAGCTGGGCATTTTGATAGCCGAATTATACCAGGCCGCCCAATAAAAATAATAATAATTATTATCATTATTTAATACATTAATAGGAGAATGAGCATAATATTGTGTTGACTATCGACAGAGACATCTGCTTTCGTCTATATCTCTGACTATCGTCGATACACGATACTATCGTCTATCACTTCACGCTTTACATGTTACCCTTGGGAGATATCATCTGGAAGCACAGTGTTAGCTTTCACTGTTATGCTGATGATACTCAGCTCTATATTTCTTCGGAGCCTGGCGAAACATACCAATTTGAAAAACTAACAGAATGCATAGTCGATATAAAAAACTGGATGATTCTGAAGAAAAAATAAATAAAACAGAGGTGTTAAGTATAGGATGTAAAAACTCCATGTAACTGCATGTAATAACTTAGAACACTGTCTATGACTTGATGGCTACTCTGTCAATTCTTTGTCATCAGTTGGGAACCCAGGTGTGCTATTTGATAGCAATATGTCCTTTGAAAGCCAAATTTCTAGCATTTGTAAAACTGCATCTCAAAAATATATCTAAATTATGACCTAGGTTCTCAATGTCAAATGCAGAAATGTTAATCCATGCATTTAGGACCTCAAGGTTAGATTTTTTTTAATGCTTTATTGGGTGGTTGTTCTGGACACTTAATAAACAAACTCCAGCAATTGCAAAATGCTGAGTTCTTACTAGAACCAGGAAGTATGACCAAAGTTAGCCATTTTCTGTCAACACTGTACTGGCTCCCTATTAAACATTGTATAGATTTAAAAATCTTGCATATTACTTATAAAGCCCTGAATTGTTAAGCAGCTCAGTATTTTAACAAGCTCTTGTTACATTATTGTCTTCCACATCCGCTGCGTTCTCAAAACTCTGGCAATTTAATAATACCTAGAATATCAAAATCAACTGCGGGCGGCAGATCCTTTTCCTATTTAGCGCCTAAACTCTGGAATAACCTACCTAACATTGTTCAGGAGGCAGACACACTCTTGCAGTTTAAATGTAGATCAAAGACCCATCTCTATAACCTGGCCTACACATAACACACTAATACGTTTCTAATATCAAAATTATTTTTAGGCTGCATTATTTAAGTAAACCGGAACCGGGAACACTTCCCATAACACCCAATGTACTTGTTACATCGTCAGAAGAATGGCATCTACGCTAATATTAGTCTGTTTCTTTCTTATTCCGAGGTCACATAGCCACTAGATCCAGTCTGTATCCAGATCAGAGGGTCACTGCAGTCGCCCGGATCCAGTACGTATCCAGACCAGATGGTGGATCAGCACCTAGAAAGGACCTCTACAGCCCTGAAAGACAGCGGAGACCAGGACAACTAGAGCCCCAGATACAGATCCCCTGTAAAGACCTTGTCTCAGATGACCACCGGGACAAGACCACAGGAAACAGATGATTCTTCTGCACAATCTGACTTCGCTGCAGCCTGGAATTGAACTACTGGTTTCATCTGGTCAGAGGAGAACTAGCCCCTCAACTGAGCCCTGGTTTCTCCCAATGTTTTTTCTCCATTCTGTCACCGATGGAGTTTTGGTTCCTTGCCGCTGTAGCCTCTAGCTTGCTTAGTTTGGGACACTTCATTGACTTGATTGCAAATGATTGCACAGATACTACTTATACTGAACTGAGATTATGACATCACTGAATTCAGTGATGAGATGCTTTTAACTGTCATTTTGCATTATTGACACACTGTTTTCCTAATTAATGTTGCTCAGTTGCTTTGGCACAATCTGTTTTGTTTAAAGCGCTATATAAATAAAGGTGACTTGACCTGACTAATATCCAAGTGTTAAGCTAAATGTTGTCTCTAACATCCTGACTACATCTTTTCTCTGAAAGCCATGTTGATAAACTTCAAATAAACTCCCATGCCAAATCCACTTGGATGTCCACCTTGCCTAAGATGGCCACATTCCATCTGTAGTGCGTAAAGCTGGAAAACAGCTGTGGAGAAGAACATTCAGCAAAATCAATGGCTCAAGAGAGAAAAGAGGCCAAGGGAGATTTACCTACGTGGTTGTGAAATAAGCTGGCATTTTCTCCAAAAAACGATTTGAGTCTAAAGTCTAAAGTGTCGAGTCTAAAGTGTGGCATATTTTACTGTTCCAGAAAACCCTTTAGACCCCTTAGTCTGAACTTACTAAATGACTAATAGCTCCTTGCCAGTGCTGCTACAGTGTCTACAAACCTGTCATTTTGGTACTATTTGGCTCACTAATATTCCTTGGCCTGTTTAAAAACAATCATAAATTCAAAGCAGACACCTAAAACCAATGGGTCCAAATGTCACTACACTAAAATCACTTGTAGAAATGGCAGTTGGCATTATTTACATATGTAAAAAACTTTCTTTGCTCATTATGAACTGACAGAACCAAGTTCTTTCATAGTCAGTGTGTCCTAAATAGTGAAATTTAAGCCTCACTCATAAAAGCAATATGAAGTAAAAGGTTTGCCCAAGCTTGCAGTAAGCTGGCCTGAGGCATTTAGTGTGCAACAACGATATGTGAATTTGCTTGTGTGCTGAACCACAGATTACAGTTAAATATATGCGAAGTTGATGTTTTGTGCTGAACATGACATGCAAAACAATAATACCAAGTAGGAAAAAATGGGAACAATAGGGGGAAAAAAGCACTGCTTTTAAGAAAATAGTTAGGGACCATTACTGCCATTGAAGGATCAGACAGAGGCCTGGAAAACCTATCCCAGTATGGACAGTGGACACTCTAACAATCTTTGCAGAAAGTACAAAACAACTTAAGCACACTGCCATCTGGCACAGTAACCTTGTCAAACTGAATGCAGTGTGCCAAGCGCTATTCATTTGGGTGTATGCTGGCCTGGAACAGGAACAGGCACAGGCGAATAGCTCAACACAATAAAACGAGTTCAATAGCCAAGAGGCCTGAAATGTAGACTGAAACTCAGAGACATGAGTCTAATGAAGATGTATAATAAAAATAATAATAATATTAAATACACTTTACTGCTTGTATGGCGTAATCTAAGCTTTATAAGGCATCTATAGCCCCTTTCACACAGAGATTACAGATAATACATGGGTAATGTGTCCCGGCGATTGTTCCCGGATTGTTAGATTTTGGTTCGTTATGTGAGAGTATAACTAGACCCCTGGGTGCCAATTTTGTGCCACTGGCAACTCTTTGAAGAGTAGAAGAGGAAAGAATGCATCCGGATTTCCTGAGACTGTGGAACACAAAAGGATGGAGCTGAAGAGCGTACAATAAATAGGGAAGGATGGGGTGGGGAATGAAAAGGAGTATGGGGGACTGAATTTAAGAGGATGGGGGATGGGAAAAGAAAACAGACTGAGGAGGTTGGCATTCAAATGTTATATATGCTTGCAAAATGAAATGGCATGCAAGTATGAGAGTGAATAAGTGATACAGAGATGGAGAGAGGGAGAAAGATTTGTATATCAAGGATGATAAGTCAAAGTGCAGAATCAGATGACAGTTATACAGTATGTCACATTGGAAGGTACACGGGCATGAAAGAAACTCTGGGATCAGAACTGGGAGTTTCTGTTCTGCCAAACAGCTCAACAAATATGACAGTCTTTGAGAGAGAGAAAGAAAGAGCAAAAAAAAAAAAAAAAATTATTAGGTTTATAATATGTAATATAATAAATTCTAAATTTAATTTAAATAATAAAAAATTATTAAAAAATAAATAAAAAATAATTTATTTATTCTGAATGAATTCATATAATTTAATATATTGCCATTTACAGAGAAAAGAAAAAACAGGCAAAAGGCACTGGCAAAAATCTGTGTTTATCGGGATTACTTAAACAATGAATGACCTTCACCAGAAATAGAAGAGTGTTTAAGGCGTTTACATGACCTCACATGCTGACTGGCAAAGAATACTCAGTGTAAGATTGTGCATGCAAATGTGTTACTCTAATATTATGGCCAATGCGTAATATTAGTTTTCAACAACCTGTGAGGTGGAAAGCAACAATCAACCATTGGTCCAAAGATTTTACACACTAGTCGTTGCGGTCAGGCTTTTAGCCATGGAAAATCTAATTGTTCTGCAATTAAGACAAAACTGTAACTAACAAACAAAACTGGTCAGCAAAAACTTGCAATATTCACACTTGTGAGTCAACAGGTGTGTCAAGGTTTGTGCTTCCAACTAGCATGATGAAGCCTGAACAAACACAGAAACAGGAACAATACGTCTAGTGTTTCAGCATTGATTAAAGCTTCATTTACTCAAGTAACTATAGTGTGTAACATGAACCCAACTGCGTAACCCCAGTCTACAAACGGGAACTGTAGTAGCCTTTTATAGGTAACCTTATATGTTGTGATATAAATAGCTATCCACTTGAAGACAAGCTAGGTAACCCTGACTCATACATCCAGCCTCTTTAAGTGAGACAGGAAGGTTTGCATGCTATTCTTCTCTTAAATAGGTTCTATTATTTCTATACAACTTTATCTGTGCAGGAAGTCCATTTGAGATGACAGATCTTTTCAACAAGGCATCATGGCCAAAAAGGTTACTACGCCTCTTATCAGAATCAACTGACTTCCTATTGACTATTCCTATCCTACTGACTTCCTATTTTCCATCAACAATGCTGTTATTACCCTTTAAAGGAAATCTACTGCTGACCTCCAAAATCTTAAACTCTTAAACTCTGTAAACTTTCCAAGCTTGTTTTATTTATTGTGGGGCAGCTGTGATCCTAATTTATTAGTCACAATTGGATGGGGGATGGCCATAATCATTTATTTAATGACAACTGAGTTTGAGCTGAAAAAAACAACAACAACTATCATTATATATAATGTTTAATTATTTCAAATGGTTTTCTTAGACAATTACACTGGAACCCTTTCTATCCGCCCATTCTGTCTTTCTCTCGTTCTCAGATGAGGACTTTGGGCTCAAGGCCACCAGCTCTAGCAAAACATCTTGAACATCAAGCATTACAAACATTTACATTTGTGCATTTGGCAGATGCTTTGATTACATTGCCTTCCCGGTATACTGTTTATCTGTCCATGCATTCTCTGCATGACCTTGCATGTTTTAAATATCAATGTATCACAAATGTGTAGCTTTCTTCAACACTTCTCTGATAAATGTGTGACCTTTGGTTGTAAAATCACTAACCGGACAGGGTAAGTTTAGCCACTGGCCAAAACACTCCTTTGGGACAACACTGGCATTTCCTGTGTCATCTGTCCCACAAAGCTACTGGAACACAGACACTTGCTCATTTACACACAGTCTAGTATCCCTCACACAATCAACAATGAATAAACAATAAAATTACTACCGTATCTTTATAAGTGAATCACATATGTGAAGTTTAAACAACTTTACATTCAAAATTACATTCAAGTTACATTCTGTGACACAAAAACAGTAGAATTTGTAAAATAATAGTGGGTTTGCTCCTCCACCATGATGCTCGCTGTGAGACATGCTGCAAGACCTCTCAGCCAATCAGATGTGACAACCAGAAGTAACTGTTGTATAACTGTGAGATAATATAAATATTCAAGGCAGCATTTAATTCCTAATCGTCCAAAATACCATTCAAAATTTTTTTTTGTGTTTTTTAAATAAGTCTCTTATGCTAACCAATTTAAAATACAGTAAAAAGAGTAATTTAGTTAATATTATTACAATTTAAAATAACCGTTTTCTATCCTGTGATGACTCCAGTCTTCATTGTCACGTGACCCTTCAGAATTCATTCAGATATGCTGATTTGGTGGTCAAGAAACATTTATTATTATTATCAATGCTGAAAGCAGTTGTGCTTCTTAACGTCTTTGTGAAAAGCATATTAGGTTTTTTTCAGGATTCTTTAATGAATAGATAGTAGATGATAATAAATAGAACAGCATTTATTTGAAATTCATCTGCAGCATCATAAAAGTCTTCACTGTCACTTTTGATGAATTTATTACTTGTAATAATGACTTGTAAATAAGTTAATAATTACTTGTAAAAAAAGTTGGTCAACCACTTTTTAAAGGATCTTCCTTTCTTTTAGTAGAACAATGTCTCTTTCTGTAGAAATGTATCAGTAAAAATGATCAAGTTTTCTGTTTTCTCAACCTACTACTGTACGCTTCTTTGAGTTGTCTCATACCTTTCCCACCATTACTTTTCCAGTTTCCCTGATTCATTAGTTACTCATGTCACAGAAGAACTACACCCACATTAAAAAAAAGGAAAAGTACGAAAGACACAAAAGCAGCATCAAATCTTAATATTAACATCAGTAAAAACTGTGAGGGATAAAATTTGACTTGCATGAGATTTTCAGTGCAACTCTAATGATGTCACAATACTATATTATCAGGACCATAATGCCCTTCTTCCCCAATAGATATGGAAAAAAAAAGATTTAATTGCAGGCAGTTCACAGTTCAGTTGGCACCCATACAATAAATGAGACCTGGGTTTATTTACTTACTGTATGCAGCAGCTGTTGAAACCATTTAAAAATGAAATACAAATTCTGTGTTTGATGTTAGAATAGCGTTTCATAGTCTCATTATTTAAGCTAACAGACAAATGCCAACCACAAAGGCTTGAATTAAAATACCAGCTTTCTTGGAATTGTAACTACTGTGAAGTCCTGCAATGGAGAGGTGCCAATTCTAGGATACCCAGTCACCGGTGTCTCGGCTCAAAAAACACCACTTTGTGGTCTACAACAGACAATGTTGTAATGTTTGAAGATTAAGCTCTGTCTTTTTTATTTCACCTTTAGCATGATCTCAAATAATACAAACCCAATTCCAAAAAAGTTGGGAAACTGTACAAAATGTGAGTAAAAAAAGGAATGGAATAATTTACAAATCTCTTAAACTTATATTTTATAGATAACATATCAAATGTTGAAAGTGAGACATTCTTAAATGTCATGCCAAATATTGGCTCATTTTGGTTTTCATGAGAACTATACATTCCAAAAAAGTTGGGGCATGTACTATAGCAATAAGAGGCCGGAAAAGTTAAATTTACATATAAGTAATAGCTGGAGGACCAATTTGCAACTTATTGGGTCAATTGGCAACATGATTGGGTATAAAAAGAGCCTCCCAGAGTGGCAGTGTCTCTCAGAAGTCAAGATGGGCAGAGGATCACCAATTCCCCCAATGCTGCGGTGAAAAATAGTGGAGCAATATCAGAAAGGAGTTTCTCAGAGAAAAATTGCAAAGAGTTTGAAGTTATCATCATCTACAGTGGATAATATCCTCCAAAGATTCAGAGAATCTGGAACAATCTCTGTGTGTAAGGATCAAGGAAGGAAAACCATACTGGATTCCTGTGATCTTCGGGCCCATTAGACGGCTCTGCATCACATACAGGAATGCTACTGTAATGGAAATCACAACATGGGCTCAGGAATACTTCTAGAAAACATTGTTGGTGAACACAATACACCGTGCAATTCGCCGTTGCCGGCTAAAACTCTATGGGTCAAAAAAGAAGTCATATCTAAACATGATCCAGAAGCATAGGCATTTTCTCTGGGCCAAGGCTCATTTAAAATGGACTGTGGCAAAGTAGAAAACTGTTCTGAGGTCAGACGAATCAAGATTTGAAGTACTTTTTGGAAAACTGTGATGCCATGTCATCCGGACTAAAGAGGACAAAGACAACCCAGTTTGTTATCAGTGCTCAGTTCAGAAGCCTTCATCTCTGACGGTATGGGGTTGAATGAGTGTGTGTGGCATGGACAGCTTACACATCTGGAAAGGCACTAACAATGCTGAAAGAAATATCCAAGTTCTAGAACAACATTTGCTCCCATCCAGACGTCGTCTCTTTCAGGGAAGACCTTGCATTTTCCAACATGCCAGACCCCATACTGCATCAACTACAACATCACGGCTGCGTAGAAGAAGGATCCGGGTACTGAAATGGCCAGCCTTCAGTCCAGATCTTTCACCCATAGAAAACATTTGGTGCGTCATAGAGGAAGATGCGACAAAGAAGACCTAAAACAGTTGAGCAACTAGAAGCCTGTATTAGACAAGAATGAGACAACATTACTATTCCTAAACTTAAGCAACTTGTCTCCTCAGTCCCCAGACATTTGCAGACTGTTATAAAAAGAAGAGGGGATGCCACACAGTGGTGAACATTGCCTTGTCCCAACTTTTTTGAGATGTGTTGATGCCATGAAATTAAAATCAACTTATTTTTCCCTTAAAATGATACATTTTCTCAGTTTAAACATTTGATATTTCACCTGTGTTGTATTCTGAATAAAATACTGGATTTTGAAACTTCCACATCATTGCATTCTGTTTTTATTCACAATTTGTACAGTGTCCCAACTTTTTTGGAATCGGGTTTGTACACTAAGACTGGCAAAACCTCATGCTCTCTCAGGTTATGCAAGGTTGACGGATGAGATAACATCATCTTACGCTGGATCTATGGCCATTCTCATTACTTTGTGAGGGTCTTAGATATGCAGGCTGTTTGTTGATTTATTCTTCCCTGTGCAAGTTTCAAATCTGAGGTGATTAAAGGCCTCAGCAGAGCCAAACTTGTGTTGTGTAAACCCAAAACACCACAAACTTTCCCATTTTCACCTCGTATTATGCCACCAGCAAAAGAGGAATGTTTATCCTTTATCAATGTCTTAATTTTTTCAACACAAAGAGAAAAATCAATATAATTTATTAGACTCGAATAAAGCCACAATGAAAGGCACAAATGTGTCCCAACTGGTATTGGGTACTTGTTGCAAATGGACTCCTTTTTTGAGCTAGTCAAAGTCAGAACTTCAAAGTGGTTAAGAGGAAACCTGCAACAGCGTGAGGTCCACTTACAATAGGTTGAGCATAGATTTTCACAGACTTAGTTGTTAAATGCACACATGGTAGTTTGAGCTGCAAACAACAGGTATTAGGTACAGTATTATCCTTAGGTTTGAGGCTATTGTGAGTCATTAGGGGGCATGATAAAGACCTCCTTGTAAACATACACCTCAGACTGCACCATATCATCCACCCCCTTGGAGTGGATATAATTTGGGACACAAACTGAAAGCCGCATTGAAGAATGTAAATATTTCAGTGTTTCCATAATAGAACATCAGCATCAACTGTTTTAAAGACTGATAATGATCAAATAAAATGTTTCTTGAGCACCAAATCATCATATTATAGAATGTTTTCTGAAGGATCATGTGACACTGAAGTCTGTAAAAATGAAATGACTGATGAAAATTCAACTTTGCAAGTAGAAAATATATGTTTTAAATAAATAAAATGATTTTAAATTGAAATAATATGTCAAAATATTACTGTTTTACTGTAATAAATGCAAATAAATGCATTTTTGGCGAGCGATGATATTTCTTTCAAAAACATTTTTTAAAACTTCTGAACCGTAATGTTTGACAGGTATACTGTCTGATTTTTTTTTTTTACCTTCTCTATTGGATTAGGATAGGGATGAAAAGCGAGAACATCATAAATATTTGAAATGATATAGTGCCCTCAGACAAGCCCAGAACCTTATCTCTTCAGCCAAAGCAAATGCATTTAACATGATGTAGGAAAAATAAATGGAAAAATCTTTCAACTAGACAAGATTGGCCAAAACTACATGAAAGCACAATGAAAAGAGGCATTTGTGCCATGTTCATTTGCCAAAATTTTTGCCAAGCACAGAACTCACAGTTGAGGATGGAAAGGCTTGCACATGATTCTATTATTGATCTTTTAAGTTCAAGAAAGTAAAAAAAAAAAAAAAAAAAAAAATCTCAACTGGAAGTCATTTCAGAGTCATTGAAAGGAAACAGATATCTGGAGAATTGTGAGAGTACACAGATATCCAACTGCAACAAATGCTAATTTTACTGGAAAAGCCTCACAACTCCGCCAACGACCACAAGCCATCTGTGTGGGACTACAACCCAACATACTGTAACAAACAGCATTGTTTGAGGCTTTTGACCTATCCTTGCAGCACAGAGGAACTCCATTAGCATTTCCCCATTTCCCAACAGTAGAGAAACCACCTACACAAGGGCCAGGCATTTCCCAAGAAACAATACATCTTGTCTCCTTGTGTGTGTGTGTGTGTGTGTGTGTGTGTGTGCATGTATGTATGTATGTATATGACAAATAATTAATCCAATTAATCGATCCCACATTTGGATGAAAATGACCTTCAAAATATATCTTAAAGCCATTATTACAGCCAATGTTAATTTAACGATACGCTATACATGAAACTTAAACTGCCAGTAGGTGTCAGTAAATGTCTTAATGAATAAGTCATTAATTTATTCATTCATTCATTCATTCCATTAGTTCAAATAGCAGTGAGTTGTCCTGCATTTTGTCCTTCTCTAATCAAGAAGGTGTGTTTCTGTTCTTGGGTATTACCCCTAAAGTAACAAAAAAAAATTATTAAATGCTTTTTGATTTTATTTGGAAAAACAAGCACTATTATTTGAGAAGTCTTATGTATGTCAAAAGATCATGGTGGTTTAGAGGTACTGAATTATGATGCTTTAAACAATGTCTTTAAAAACTGGCTTATTTTTACTAAAGTCTAATTATTTAATTGAAAAAAATCCCGGTTAAGCTTGCAAGATTTCATAAACAAGCTCTCATGGCATGGATACTAGCTCATAAGCATAATTTCTTACCTACGAGATACTAAATCTGGAACAACAATGACAATTTATACAAAATTGTATAATTTTTTTTTTGCACAGTGGTTTAAAAATGACATTAGTTAGTCAGCTTATTAAACAATGATGGTGTTTTTATTCAAATGTATAGAATTTTTTTACAGATTTAAAATACCAGCTAAACCTAAGTTCCCAAAAAAGCATTCAAATGATTTAAATCTTGCAGATTGTTTTATTATTATTATTATTATTATTACTGGTCTTATGAAGTATTCTAATTTGTTGAGATAGTGAATTGGGTGGGGTTTTGTTAAATGTGAGCCAAAATCATCACAATTAAAAGAACCTAGGACTTAAACTACTTCAGTCTGTGTGCATTGAACTTTTTTAATACAAAAGTTTCTCAATTTGAGTTGAATTTCTGAAATAAATGAACTTTTCCACAACATTCTAATTTACTGAGATGCACCTGTATATAAGAAATATACTTAATAACATTGTTAATCCTGCTCAGTTTTTCTGGTCTTCTTTGTTTGGTGAATTGAATTGGCATAAAGCATGGCAAACAGTGGATAACTTAGACATTAATAACCAAGAAAAAGAAGTCTCTTTTAAAATAATGCATAGAATTTACCCAGCAAAACGTGCTTGAATGTTTTGAGCTAGATGTTGGGTAGATTCCACAAACCAAAACAAACACCGACATTCTGGGGCCGGAACGCACATTTTCAAAGGAGAATAACTGACTGTAGCATTGTTTTTCAGATAAACAAGCATGTTAACTTAGCATGTTTCTTAAATATCTGCAAAGATATTATGGTATTTTTATGCTTTAGTTAATTCAAAATCGCACATACAGTACCTTTAAATATTCTGGAGTGATATGGAACATTTAAATAAGAAGAAATTGAACATTGCTTTACAGCTGAGTTATTCTAACATATTGATATACTTATAATTATCATGATATTGATAAAGATAAAGCATATATTATATAATTATTAATATACGTGAATGTTTCATATATTTCTTTAAATGAAATAGTTTGACTCCAGGCTTTATTGAGAAACACAAAGTGATATGACATTACTTCAGGCCCGATACATACTTGTGAACAAAACATCCATTCAGACTATTTCCAAAGATGTTTATTCAGCATCTCTGCATAATTGGTACATTCAAGGTGGTAGTTTAAGGATTAGGAAACAGTTACAAAACATATCGGCGCAAACCAAGGTCATTAATATGAGGAACATCAACACATCCACCAGCCTTAAACTTTCCATAGGACTTTTGAAGCAATGTTTATAATCAAATCAATGAAGCACTTACCTGGGACAAAGTCAACACTAAAATAACTCTTCATTTACTGCTCAATAGCTTAATTACCAGTCTGACACTATAAAACCTTCCTGTGGTAAGCCAACCACCATAAAGCTAAATAGCCCCAATAAGATGCTGCTATAAAAGTACTCAGATAAACCATCCACATTGATTTTCATTTTGTGTTTAAGGGTGGTTGAGATTACATACATTTTCAACAGACTGAAATACATTGTATGTATGGCTTATATTGTCATTTTTAATGGCAAACTATTTGGACAACCTTATGATTAAATTAACTTTTCTGAAACTTGTACAGACGGACGCTGGAACATTAAATCTTTGTTGCTTGTGAATAAAACCATACAAGCATAATATCTGATTTCAGTCGTCAGATAGACCTAGGTAAATAAAACATAATATGGTGTGACAATAAACCAAAAGGTGATGCAGATCGAAGTCACATTAAAGTGTGCAGATGGCATACGATAAATATAGAAAGATAAAGAAACTCTTTTGATAACTAAGCTGTCAAACAATCATTACTTTATTAATTCATCAATTCCTTATATACAAGGCTTTTCTGTCCAGATACTTTTACACATGCACTTTTAACCACTTTTACAGCAATGTTCAGTCTCAAAATTCAAGATCTTTCTTTCACAGTACTATAAACATTTCAAGTGCACAGAGAACAGGAAAGCACTGGAAAGTAATAACACTGGCCAAGCAAGAAGTTAAGAAGTTCTCCAGAAAAATGGCAAATGTAAACACTCAAAACTATCAATGAACTCAGAATATTGCTATGCAGTTGGATCTTTTTCATTCAGATTTTGGTAGATATTCTTACATCCGCGATACTTTGCTTCTGTTTAGTGTTTCTTTACACAAATGCGTGGCGAACCAATAGTCCCATGCAGAGAATTTTAGGTACAAATTTTTGAACCGGTACACCCCTAATGTTTATTCAAAGGTATCAACTAATTTAAGCAATGTAAGGATGCCATTTTCATAAGTTGTTTTTATTCTGGTGGTACTGCACTGAAAAAAAAAATGGTGTAGGATTTCCTTTGAAACAATTTAATTTGAAACAGTTGAAACTAGTATATTTCAAAAGAAATCGCTAAAAACAAACTTTAAAGTATTTGTTTAATATTTCAATACAATAATACAATAATTTATATTTTATTGTAAAACAAACACAATAATGTGTTTAAAAACGATAAAGTTTTTAAAGTGTGTGAGGAAAACTCCTTTGACAATTTTGATAATTATATTAATGTCATATAAATTTGTTGCATGTATTTCCTACTTTCCTAATTTTTGTGCATGTCAATTATTTTTATATCACTTCAACAAAACTATCAGGAGAGGTCCATTAAGGTTACCATACCAAATAGTCTTGTTGTGGTGATAACTCACCATGCTCAGCAGATGTTTTATTAGTGGTAAGGTAACATGAGAACATGCATCTTGAGGTCCTTAAATCATGCATAAACTTGTGCTCCAACAGCATGGAGACGTAAAGACCTGAGCCACACTGAACCTGAGCACTGTTCCTTCATTACATGCAGGTGAGTTCATTAAAAAAACATCACTTCATACCATAAAAAGACACATGTCCATCATGCAACATATAAGTTGCTGCATCTTTACTCTGTGAAAAGGACAGTGGCTGAATTTCTCTTTGTCAAAAGAAGTCTCCTTCAAGATTCAAATGTCACAAATGTGGCTTCTCATCAAACCTCCTACAATGCTCACTGGAAAGAATTCTGCCACGCCTTCACAGTTTTCCAGTCCATTCACATCCCTCACAAGTTGTATTTGCCTGCCTAAGGCTTAGGATAACACATTCAAACCAAGTGCAACAAATCCCTGCCAATATAAGAACAATATGTTATGGCTTACAACCAAAACAATAAGTTATGAAATGTATACCTCTTACAAAACTAGATAATCACATTGTCTTTTAACTCATAGCATTTCTGTACTGAAGGACACTTCTACCAATTATGAGAAATATCAATAATAAAAGCATCTTTCACAGAATCAAGGATACTGCATTAGTTTGGAATAAATTGCCCGAATATGACTCATGTGTGATTTTGGGAGCTCTGCACACCCATCCACAGCAAACACAGCAGTTGCTAAACACTATAAGAAATAAAGGAACCATTGCTAACATTTACTTCTGAAGAACTACTAAGGGGCACGTGAAAAGCCTGCCATGTTTAACTCTGACCTAAAAGACTGATGAATCAAGCATGAACAGTCACTCGTGGTTCGACACTGTTATTTGAAAATAACTTTATTTTTAATTTCAATAAGCAAAGGTTTGTAAATAACCAAAACCGCATATCCTGTAAAAAAAAAATGCCAGCAGCAGAAGCTGTTTCTCATTTTAGTGTGCTCACAGTGCATCTGAACAGCTCTATAAGTCAATGAAGCCAGTAGTTCAGAGCACAAAAGTACAGAGATAAGAGATAACTGCTGTGAAGAAATGTGAGTTTCCTCTTTTGCTGGAAATGCACAGGTCTTTTGTCAGTTCTTACATTCAGCATCTGCTTATAGGCCATTTAAAGTGACCTGACATGTCAAAATGACAGGGTGAAATATAAAGTGGAAAATCACTGTTCTGGCTGTCAATAGACAGAACCAGGCAATTCATGAATGGGCCTGACAAAGCATCAGTGTTTCTGTGAACGTCTCCATGATGATGAAGCATGTGGAAAAACAGAATGGGTGCTGCCTGGATCATTTTGGAAGCCACTGACAGGCGCATACGGGAATTAGCCTGAGCCTGCAGAAATACAGGAGAGACAATGACACTGCTGATATGATGAAGGTGAACTGCCAAGATCTGACAGAGGAAAGACACTGGAGGACTTTTGAGCTGTCAGATCAGGGGTTGTTAAAGTTTGAACAAATGTATATCCAAGCTGATACATGCAGATTATAATGAAACACCCGTAATTACTGTCACCAGTTTGCAATGTGTTCAATCAGTACATTAGAAGCCAACAAAAGATGACATCATATAGTTGAGTAAGCGGCGAGTGGGAACAGGCTATTAACTCTAAATGAATAAGTGCATGTATTCGGTTTCAGAAAAAGGTGTCTCTAATCATGTGGGTGTCCACTTGAGTGCAAACCACCCTGTAAACTCCCTGCATGGGCCTGAAACTGAGGCAGAATATAACTTCATGACATCATGGTACAAAGTAACAAATGAAAGGGGCTGGTTGGTCTCCTTACATCATTCAACCCAAAATGCACACACACACACACACACACACACACACACACACACATAGAATGAGGAACCAGGAAAAAAAAACCTTTGAATCATTTTATAGGCCAATAAATGCGTCCATTTTCTAGAACGCTGTGCCAGCAGATTTTCTTATTAGGCATCCAAAAACCAGCTGCTGGGAACACTATTTTTTTCATTAGGTTATTATAGCCTATACTTTTTTTTTTTTTTTACCTTAAAACAAAATGCAGAATAACCCATAAATGTAGAAACGTGAAATGTAGAGAACTACAGGTGGCGCTATAGAGCAAGAAAATATATATACTTATACCCTCATTTATTTCTCCCAAGGTATTTTTCCACCATACTGGATTTTTCAAAAAAAAAAAAAAAAAAACACTTTTGCAATCTAGTCCTAGTTTTTTTTTTTTCTTTGCCGTATTTTGCATATGCAGTCTGCAGTGTCATGGTTAAGAGTCATATTTCCATGTTAAACTTATTATGTTAAACTTAAAATAACAAAGAATGTAGATCACAGCATATTTTACTAACACTGTTGTTGAACTAAACTTAATTTTAAAGAACTTGCAACAGTCTATGAAGAAACTTGAGGAGACCTAAGAAATTTGGTTGGCGTTATAAAAATGATAAACTAAAATGACTCTATGATATTTTGATACGAATTAAATATTAAATGCCATGTATGTGACCAACAGTGCGATTAACAAAGTCTACTTCAGTACAGAAGTCTGAAAAAGCATGCAAAGTTCCGTCCCGTTTGAACAAAAGGAGGCGCTATAACAGTATATATATATTTTTTAAAAAAAACATGCAGACGCATGCGGCTTTATTACAACACCAACATATAGACAATAATACATCAGTTCAACTGATGTATTATTGTCTATATGTTGGTGTGAGCATATATTGGTCAAATTAAATAGTAATTGTGTTTTCACCGTAATACGTGATTGTAGCTAAAATAGCCTATCGCAATTGAGCTGATTTGCATACAGGTAAAAAAATAAGGGAGAAACACCAAGGAGAAGTGTTAAAATAAATCACTTCCGCAGAAACGAAACCAGCGTCTATTCTCATCATAAGTTTCCCCTTAAATGTGTGTAAAAAAAAAAAAAAAAAAAAAAAAATCTGTGACCTAATCTTCAGCAATGGGGGATAGGACTGAGGGAAGTGGCCTAGTATTTTTCTTCATCACAAAAAGTACTCTGTACACAAACTAGGCTACTTCAAGCGTAATAGAAGAATAATAAACTGCCTTGTAGTGCAGTGATGAACAACTCTCTTACCACAGTGCACAACTTTTTTTCAAACGGTAGGCTAAAATATATAAATTCAGACAGCATTAAAAAGCAACTGCGCAATATCATTTCCAAAGCATCGGTGAACGTCTTCGGTTGCGTCTCAAAACCAATTCAGCTCCCTACCTAGACAGCATTCAGATTTGTTGCCTATATGATCATTTACAATGTAACTAGCGCCCGTGATGCTCAAAATGCAATCTAGACAGGCAGCTCGCTTTTGAGAAATATTTGAAACACAACGAAAGTAACGTTTACTGTACCAGTTTGTGGATGCTCGCGGGTTGAGGATGTCTTCTTTAGCGGTCAGCAGAGAGAGGCTGTACGCGTCCAAGTTAATCGCTCTCATCCTGATGCTGGAGAGTTTCTCTGTACTCCACAAGACCAGCGCACTTCAACACACGTTTTGTGTTCCTAGTAAACAAGCAGGTCCGTTATCCAAAGGTGCATTCAGGGACGTAAGTTTTGCAGACGATGTTTAACCTGTATATGTGAATAGCAGTTGGAGCTGGAGATGGAGGCGAACACTGCTTAAGTGCTGCATCAGTACTGCTGCTGCTGGAAAACTTCATGAAGAGGAATCTCTCCAAAAGCTCCACCTCCTGCTCTGAGTCAGAAGAAAAAACAACGCTGCTGTTGCACAATTTCAGTTTATCTCGGTTGCTGCTAACATGAATTACAGACCGTGGTATGGTGAGGTGACAAAAAACAATTTGGAGGCCATGTAATTGAATCTAGTTTTTATATTCTAGATTGTTTGGACACGAGGACGCATTTGAAACGGGTTTATGGGCAGTCTTGTTGAGTTTGGTTATGAGATGTCCAGATGCCATTGCAATTTTTATGCAATCTTTGATGTTAGTGCATACTATTTGTTTTAGGTTTTTAAACTTTTTAAGGTCATCCTTTACTTTTTTGTATAAAGACCCATGTATAGCTGTTTATAAATAACAGTTGCAAAATTAAATAATTGTCCTTTATATCCTATATTGAATTTAAAAATAGATTAATAAATGCTATCATGTGAAAAAAATTACTTCTGATGAGTTGACAGTGTACTGTCAGTGCTGACATACCTTTTTTCCCCACAAAACTGTTTTATTTCTCACTGTTACTATGGATGTCAATAAACATCAAAAAAGCAGACTGCAGCCATAATGATTTCAAATTCAGTAAATCTTTTTTTTTTTTAAATCACATCACAATCTAATCACAATAAACATATTTATTTTAAAATACAAGTTAACACATTAACACTGACAGCCCTAAAATCCTTTTCTTTTTTTCCCTCAGAATTATTTTGTGGATCCTTTAGCGTCAGGCTGCAAGAAACAAGTTAGAAAATTAAGTTAGTTTTTTACAAGTTTGGGAGGAACATTAGTTCAGTTATTCTTACCAATCAGCATAAAAGAAAGTCCTTATATTTGGGTGCTACTCTCACCTCCGTTAAGTGACTGTTTTCCAGCATTGTTCCGCCATCCCAACACCCCTCTCTTGGCTGGCTCCTATCCCAGTCAGGGAAGTCCAGGAGAGTACTTTGGGTTCGGGTCAAATCTTGAGGACAGAAAGCCAAATTTGCTAATTGTTTAACCCTTTGTAAAAACTCCTGCTAGTTTAATGCTTAAGTACTCCATTTGTGTTTTTGTTCTTATTTTCTTTCTCCAGGATTCCAAAAGAGACAGAAATCATGGGCACAAAAAGAACATCTATATGAGTCTGTGCAAATTCAGTCCAAATATTTAGATCATTCCTCTAATTTATGCCTAATATTTGAAGCATGGCAGTGAATGAGTGTGAATTTGGTTGAAAGTCCACTGGTCCTGCATGGACACGCCATTGAGCTGCCAGTCTCTCTTTGTACAGGCTTCCTGTGAGCAGTCTTTGGAGTGCTTGGCAGCCAGCTGAGAAGCCGTTTACAGTGCAGTGATCTCTGGAGGGACACTTGCCAGAGCAAGGCCCATTTCATGGGAACTGAACTTGATGTAGTCTCCTTTAAACTGGCTTTGTTGTTGTTGAAAATGCAATGCTTAGTATAATGCTACGTATACTATATTCTCCCTCTTTCCCTTTCTACATACATTTTAATTCTAATATTACTGAGGCACTGTTATAGTTTTTATAAAAAAATGTTTTACATGTTTTTATGTTTATATTTTTATTTTTATTTTTGTTTTAGTTTTTTTGTCATTCACAGTTTTAATTATGACATCAAGAAATATTGCATTGGCTACTAGATTAAAATTAGTTTACTTTGTTGTATTTTATTTTAATTCAGTTAACTTATGCTCATTGTATTTCAAGTGATGAAATGTTATGGATTTCATTTGAGATGACTGTAATAACCCTACTATATGCAGAAAAACACTTTTCTCTTTAAAGTTTTCCTCTTGCTTTTCTTATCTGTTACTTCTTAGGATGTTTTATGTTTTTCGCGTTGTCTGATCTAGTACTACTTTCAACTATCGTTATTGTTTCAGGTCTATTTCTTGCGAAATACGTTCATGAGAATCATGCTTTGCGTAGGATTTAACAATATGATAAAAGATGAGAAGAAAAGTTTGATTGCACACATACCTGCACACACAGAGACGCGAGCGCAACTCAACCCACATCTTCCTCTGTCTGGCTCTTTAAACATTACACCAGCTATCTTTATGGTTTTATTGGTTCATGTTGTAGAGATCTGCAAGCGTATGGGCCACCACTGCCTGTCTAGAACTCTGTGTTTAAGGGCAGATATGCACTACAGAACAGATCTCAACTTAAACTGCTGGAGCCCCTATAAAACATCATCTCTGGAAGCATGTGTGAGGATTTATGGCAATTGGTCTGAAAGAAATGGGTGCCAAAATGTCCAAATTCCTTCATGATCTCAGCAGCTTCCTCCCTCATGTTGTTATGCTGTTGTGTTTGACACGACACCACATCTGGTATTTCCTTTTGAGTGGCATGAGAGATTGTTAAAGATACTGTGCTGTTGAGTTAATGATAAAGTGCTGCTTATTTAAGAGGAATACATTTAGCACTGAAATAATATTATTTAACACAGAGTAAACACAAAATGAAGGACGAAGCCCTCACATAGTTTCTTGATGTTCTGACTGAGCCTGATAAAGGCAACAAATGTGTTTTCTATACCTTGGCATTCAAACTGAGGTCCAGGGGCCTTGCTTCTCTAGAAATGTCAAGGTTCCATGTTTACTTTAATATATTAATTCATTGTTTAACGCATTTTCACACATTTACATAATCTGATAATATAACCGTTTCATTCTACTTTCTAAAAACTGTCTGAAGTCTAAAAGTTTGAAAACCTTACTACACTACTATATTATAACGCCTCATAGTTTCATTAAAACTAAAATGCATCACAGGTAGAAATAGCATTCAAGACCGTTCCTGTCTTGTCATATTGTCATCTTGAACACGTGCAATACACACACACAGTCATGCTTCAATGTGTTTAGACCTAAAAGAGATGTCAAAGTTCAGCACACCAAGGATGTATGCCTTTAGTCCAGGCTTATAGCTTGACCTCTGCCCTCTCATAGTCATTACTCTTTCTCATCATATGTTTCCTGTTAGCCTTGCTTCTCTCAATTCCGTTCAAGCAACCAGCATTTCATCAACCTTCCCTGGACTTTTGATACTGTTTTCATCTCTGAATGCATTATCTTAAGTAAATGCTAGAATTATCAGCAGGGATCTCCTGGGAATTCATTACATTTTGGAGGGCCTAAATGTGGAAGACTGCATATTTGATATATCATATGGAGCTGTACATTGTCAGGTTTCACAAAAATGTCCTATGCATCATTTCAACCCTACTCTTTTCATACCAATTTCTAATAATTGAGACACTCTCACAGTTTAAGTTATGACTTTATTTACCTCAACAAGCATCGAGTAATATGTAGGCAAAGATTCGTAATTGTGGGAGGAAAACATGTTTACTTCAAGGGTTTGGAATTCAGAGTTGTAAGCATTATGTGTTTGTTTTCTCGTGACAAAATGACATTAAAAGGTAAAAAAAAAAAAGCTTGCTACATTATATTATCACATTCTTGTGAGGAGGCTTCAGGGAACATCCTCCACTGGGTTCCAGTCTGTTTACATAGCCATTATTTAGTGCTGTGCTCATTACTTCAGAAGATGAAGATCTCACGCTTTAGTTGTCACAGTCTGAACTCCCACATGTACTATGCTTGTGCTTGTTAATTAAATTTTCCATTAATGTACATCACAACAATTATAGGAATGTTTTTTGTTTTGTTTTTGTTTTTTTGACAGGAGGAGTTTGATATTATGTAAGTTGCTCATTTGAGGTGCAGTGTCTGTGTGGATGAGTTAGGCCAGATAACATATTTTGAAGATGTATGTGAGCACAGACACAAACTGTCAAGATTCTGTCAAGTTGAACTTACTCAATGTGTGCTATTTCGCTGGAATGGTGGTAACAATCTTCAGTACTCAAGGGGGGCGATAAAGTACACAGAGCACTCACTGCAGACTTCAATAGGAATTTTGAGAAAGACACACGAGGTAACACATTTCTGCATCAGGTTTACGTTTGTTAAACTCTGAACTCACAAATTTGTCTTTGACCAATAAAGTTGCTTCATTTGGAAGTGACCTCTGAGTAAACGGTGCTTCATGCATTACTACCCTACTGATGGAAAATGGATCTTCTTAGTTTGCGAAGTTTCAATTAAGTTTTGCTAACGTGACCAGCTTTTACAAATACAACTTCAAATGTCTCTGACATTAAATGGGATATGTTATTATTCATGTACCATAAGATGCTACAAACATATTTACTTTAGCTAACTCGCTTAACGATATTTTGGGATGGCGGTAATTGACTTGGCATACAAAACAGAGCATAAAAGAAAGACATTTTGTGCAACTGAATAAGCATAAAGTACCCAGATGACTTACTACTTACGGCCAAACTCTGAAGTGCTCATGCAGTGGACACAATATCCGACGGGACCACGGGTGAGTACAGTAGTTGTGAACGGCAGTGAAGCTACGTAACTGATACTTTTAGGTGCCATGATCATTACCAATGTGGTACATTTGAATTACATTCATACTACACACTTCAGTTGCATGCAACACCCATTTAAACATCTCAAAGTAGCAAGTATGCGATTTCGGATGCAGCCATTTAGGCCAATTCCTGTTGTAGCATCCCTTGTGTCAACGCTGAGAATGCAACACATGCTAATGACACATTTCACAATGTAAATAACATAGGAAATCAAGATTGAGGCTACAATTGTCAGTGTACAAAAGTTTGAAGGGAAGAAAAACATGTTTCATCAGTGGCTGGTACTTCAACAAAGCTAAGATGGTCTCTAGACAAACCTATAACAGCAGTCCAACATAAGCCTGATTACATAAGACATTATCAACACGGAGACAGAGGGATAAATAATAAAAAAGGTTTAGAGTCCCTCATATTACAAATACACACGGTTTAGTTAATATTTTGATAAAATGGTTACTGGACTTTTGCTCAACTTTTTCAGGCAAAATCCATGAAACGCTGCTGAAAAAAAGCTGTTTCGGTGTAACATAGCTGAACAATTGCAAAGAAAGACTCACGATACCCAGCTATTATCAGCAATTTGAATCTTTTGCTTTCAGGGCAATTGCTATTCACCCTGTATTTAGAAATAAGGACCTCACTAATATAGAGGAATTTGTTATAAGAAGAGTGAGTCTAGGCATGCTCCTGTTGGGAATGTCTGTGACTTTGCTCTGCTGATTTCAGTAATGGTTTTGGACTTGGGGCAACACATTTATTGAAGAATGACTTTGAGGAATTCCCTTCTGGACAATAAAATCTTAAGAGTAACTGAATGTTTATGTTCTTCTTAGTTAACCTAATCCATCCTATGGTCTTATTACATCTGAGACATTAAACAGAAGAAAACAGTAAAGTTTAATGCAGAAAATGGACTGTGTACTGTGGTACCAGAAGTCATTTTGTTTGTTTGCCAGCTGCAAAATATAAAAAAGAAAGAAAGAAACAAAACAACAACAACACACACTCTAATAACATAACACTCACCTCGTCAGGCATTTACTAATGTTTTATAAGTTTGTACTTCTTGATGTTATGATGGCATAAAGGGAAAAATGTGGGAGAGTGAGATAGGAAAAGATGGTTTCATGGAAGAGGAATGCAACTGCACGGTCAGGTAGAATTAACACTTATGTAACTTATTATAACAATATAAACATTTTATGAAAGTTAAACTAGTCTCAGTGTAAAAAAGCATAATATTTTAGCCACTTTTCAGAATTAAACATAGACCAAAGCACTTTATTTAGTTCAGAAACTATTGTATTGCACGGTCTGTTATATAATACAAGCTTTTCTAGATATCTGAAATGGCACAGAGACTTTTTAGAGTTGCACAATTACAGCCATAAGAATGTTATCACACAGTGTTTCAGTCACAGATCTGATGACACAAGCACAAGGCTATTTCACAAACACACACCAATGGGACTTTCTTGTCAGTAGCCACCCACCCACCAAGGGGCTTCAGCATCAATTACAGCCTATGTGTTTGCCCCTGCTGAGTGTTACTGGAAATCTTGCTGTGTATGAGTGCAAGCATGCACGTGTTTATGGAGATGACTTATTTCCTGTGATGTGTATTCCTTCAAGCAATGTAGTATTGCAATCCCCAGTGTCTTAGTGTGTATAGAAATCATTAACATGTCTGGGTTTGCATGACAACCAAAAACCTACAGCTGTTTTGGGACTTATGTGTGGATCCTGTTTGTGGACTTGAGTTCGCCTTTTCAATACAATCATTCCAGCACTCCTCCAGACCAAACTTACCCATGCAGCTCTCTACTCTGTCTGTCAGTGGATCACCAGCTTTCTGACAGATAAGCAACAGCTAGTGAGACTGGGGAAATTCATGTTATACAGCCGCACCTTTAGCACTGGTGCCCCTCAGGGATGTGTTCTCTCCCCACTGCTCTTCTCCTGACTGCACCTCTATTGACCCCTCTGTCAAGCTCCTAAAGTTCGCAGAAACACTACAGTCATCTGCCTCATCCAGGACAGTGAGAAGTCTGCATATAGAAGCAAGGTTGAGCAACTGGCTGTCTGGTGCAGTCACAACAACCTGGAGCTGAACACGCTCAAAACTGTGGAGATGATCGTGGACTTCAGAAAACCATAACCCTCACAGGAAACTTTGTGCATTTTTACTTTCTCAAAAAAAACTCTTTCTGTATGATTTATAAGCGTTTTGAAAAATGGGGACATGGGTTATGTCCTCATAAGTCACCCTCTCCTTGTAATACCTGTGTCATACCCATGTCATTATACAGAGTTGTGTCCTGATATGTCACAAAAACATGCCCACACACACACACACACACACACACACACACACAAGCGTGTGTATTTTATTCACATAACTGTATTTCTTATTATATGTGTTGTTGTTGTCTCTGTGTACTTTAAGCATCTGTTAACAGATCAAATTCCTTGTATATGCAAACATACTTGGCAATAAAGCTCTTTATGATTCTGATTCTTGTTTTATTAAATCAACTCTGGTGGCTGACCATTTGATCTGATTCTTTGATGGTGTTTTAGGGACTGGAGGAAGGAAGGCAGTCACTTTGTGATGACTCAGACATTTCGTCTGCTACTTTGTGAAAGAGCCAACTGGATAAGATTAGTGCTTCTGCAAAAAACCTGAGTAGCTCAGCTAGATGAAAGTTTTTCATTTTATTATTTTATTTGTTGACCTATTCAAAATTGTCATAATTATAATGCAATATTATGACATATTGCTAAAATATATTTATTATAGTTTAACGAGAGGAAATGGTCGAAACTGTTTGTGTAGATCTCCCTCTGCAGGACATTTTACAGTAATGACTTTCCATAAGACAAGCTTTAGATCACCTGTACAAATCTTACAGAAAATTAAGTAAATTTCCCATTTATGTAAAAATACACTGACATTTTTGTATAGGATTTACTTCGATGGTCTATCTTTGTTTTATTTACAACTTTGAAAAATAATTTTTATGCTGAGAACAGTTCAAATGCATTTTAAACATATATTAAAAGCTTTAAAATATTAAAAATATATTAATGTTACAATTTTATGATTAACATGTAACATTTCATTTTAAAAAACACGCACACAAATAAATGAGTTCAAAGAGTTCAGTTAAGTTTTATTAAAAGCCAAGCAAACATTCAAATACTGAAACAGATAACCTTTCCAAACCCTTTTTTTCAGCTCCATTTTGTACAAATCACAGTTGTTCAAAAATATTACAAACAATTCAGGAAAAAGTGTTTTTGTAATATCTTCTTTTTTTTTTTTTTTTTTTTTTTTTTTTTTTTTAGCAAGAGCAGCAAAACAATCTGATTTTGTATTTTGAAAGCCCTTAGTAGTGTGTATGGCGTGTGTGCTTTTTCTAAGAAAAAAAAAATACAATACTCATATTAAGAAGTTAAAAGTGGGAAAAACTGCTTTAAAAAGTCATAGATTCGAAAGAGGAGAAGAGGTCAAGGGAATGGACAGCAGTCAGTGACACCCGCCTCAGCTCAAGACAGAAAATGGCAAGGACCATTTAAACAGATCACCTCACCACAAACACCAGTTTGTCAAAGGGCATACAAGTGCTCCACTAAAACTGACAGATGTTGTTCAGAAAAGTAAAACGGCCCTTTTCTTTCATGGAGATGAAGGTGGATTTCAAAGCACAGAAAGGAAGTTGGTTGTATAGAGCCCCTCTGTTGAAACACAGAAACTAACAAGGGCTTGAAGTGGTCTCTGCCTATGACCTGAGGTCAGATTGTTAATTGTTAACAAGCATTAAGATGTGGTTAACCATTCCAGTTTAATACAAATGTTGAAAAAAGTTAAAAAATAAAATAAAAAATAACATAAAAAAAAAAAATCACCACAAAAACTGCTCTCTGGTATTAGTATTTTACAAAAATACACATAAACCAAAGTCATATTCCAAAAAAGAATGTTGTGTAACATATTTCCCTTGTCATACACCAATTTATATTACCTTTAAAAAAGAAAATAATAAAATAAAAGAAACCCCTGACCTTCAGTTGACTGTAGAGGGCGCAAGTGTGCCTCTGACACTCTGTTAATGCTCATGTGTTTACATTCACTCTCAATCCAAACAAGTATGATCACTGTTCACAACAAGCACAGGTTTCCACTCAGCTCAGCACAATGAAAGAGGGAGGAAAACATCCAAATATTTAGAGGGAGGGAAAAGCATACAAATATTTCACATCACTTAAAAAACAAAGGGTATTGCTACATGCTGTCCACATGCATGCAGAAGGAGCAATACAGTGGTCTGCTGGCTGTCAGCTGAAGTGTGTGGTGTAATGTGTGTTTGTTAAAGCACTACAATTACCTTGATCAAAACTAAAGGCAGTGACCTCTCTTCAGTGAGAAGAGATTGAAGGCACAGTAACACAACAATAGACCGCAATTCTCAAGTGCTCTCCCAGTTCTTAGAGTGGGTTTCTAATGCTGTACTGTTATTAAATAAACAAAACTACTACCACAATGTGTCATTAATAATGAATATGATAAGCATTTAGAATAACGTTAAGTATATGTATGGGTTTTGGATTAACTTTTTGAACTTAGGGCTGATTTTTGCATTTTTTTCAACAACGTGACGAAAGTGCATGATAATTCCTTAGTAATGAAAGCTTCTGTTATGCATAATTACATATGCGTTACAGCTTAGACCATTCCCATGCACATCTTACCTGCAAACGTGCAGTGATGAATACTTTACAGTTGGTTGCTAAAGACTACTGTTAAATTGAAAGAAAATCCTCAAAGAATTTAATTTGTATCAAATTTTAAGGTAAAGTGCATATTTAGCAGTTATACTGTTAGCAGGGATCTTTTGTGTTGTTACTCACTGCCTCTGACTTTAAATGAATCGTTCATTCAAATATGAACATTCTATCATCATTTACTCACATTTTAAAACTTATATGACCTTTTTTACTTCTGTGGAACATAAAAACAAAGATATTCTGAAGAATGTTTTTTTCCATGCAATAAAGCTGAGTTGGATGGATGCCATTGACTTCAATTATATAGACTAAACCATTTTTCTAAATAACTTCTTTAGTGTCCTGCAGAAGATACACGTTTCAAGCACAATGCGGGAGAGCAAATGACAGAATTTGTATTTGGGGTGAACGATCCTTTTAAGGACTAATGGACATTTCTAATAGCCTACTATTTATTTGAAATCTAGGAAACACCTAATTTCTACAGAAAAACATGGATCACATGTCCTTGAAGTTAATGAAGGCATATTCGATTAAATATGAGCCGCCAACATAAAAGTCTTATAGTAAGTAATAGGGATTTTTATTTTTATGTAAACACAAAATATGCAGGGCCATAAGGAGCACCGTTTTAATGGAGGAAACCATTCCATGCTACAAAACATTTTAAAAAGCTATTGTTTAGAAACCAAATCTAAAATAAAAGTGCAAAAGCAAATAATCAAAGAACAAAAAGTGCTAACAAGCCTGAATTCACCACGGCACCAACGCTTTCTAATTCCTTCCCAACAAGCATGCTGATGTTTGTAGTGTTCACAAATCACTCATCTGGGGAACACAATGGCCTAACTCAGAGAGGAAAGCTGTGATTAAATACATAATTCATCGCAGAGCCAGTCTGCAGATACACAGCAAGGTCATACAGTACATTAATGATCTTTCTAATTATTGAGCCTTTAGGCATAGTGTGGCATCTATAAACATTCATTTATTTGTCTGCCCCTATAAATAAAGCATCTTAATTGGAAGTACCTACAAGTGAATGTCAAGACGGTAGCACACAGACGAGTGTCTGCTCTCTGCATTTATTTATTATTTGTGTGCAGATAGGCCTGTCTGAGCACATGGGCTCTGTATGTCTATTTTAGTAGCTGTTGATGATTTCAGCTCGTCTGGTGCGAAAAGCAGCGTGCAGCCTTGAGGAAGTGAAATCAGAAAGCCAGAAATAGAAAAAGGGTGGCATGGAAAACTTAAAATGTCTCTGATTTCTCATTCACCTCCAAAGTAGCTGTTAGAAACACTTTTGTTAAAAGGCACGAAACAGGCAAAACAAACATGCTTCACCGAGAAATACTTGAATGTAGAAGGGAAAGTGTAACAATGGTAAATAGGCACTCATGTTTTCAGGTGGAAGGCAGTTAAGACCAGACTCAAGCAAACGAATGCTAACACTCCACAGCACATGCACATCTGAAAGGAGGAACCATGCTGAGAGTGGGTTAGCATGTTAGCATAGCACTGTCAGTTTAACCACAAAACTGTTTCAAAGTACAAAGCTTGAAATCGAAAGCTATTCAATTGAAATAGAAGGGTACACTTTTTTATGGTGGGATATTTTGTTATTTAGATTGTCAGAGCAGGAGAACTTGAATAAAGCGGCGGTCACACTACACTTTTCTTTCCAATTACTTCCATACATATGGATATAGATGCTGGAAACTGGAAATTTTACATTTCACTGCATAAATATTCAGTAGATTGTATATTTTTACATTTTGAATTTATTATTATTCGTTATATGTTGAATGCTTTGTACTATGGTTTAAGAAAAAAAAAAAAACACCAGAGCGTGAGATCACATCACAACTGTTGCAGTGCTCAAAGTCTAGTGAAACCGCCTCTTAAGGAGATAATGGGTGAGTGGTTGAACGCTGTGACATTTAGCAAGTTAATCCTGAGCGCTGATTTTATCTGCATGTGTAAAGTGCAAAGGGAAGCATCACATTGCAACATATCAAACACTACAGGAAGTAGATCGATAGTTTCTCCCTCAGTCTGGCTAACTGCAGAGGTAGAGGAGCAGAGGAATAACAGAGATGAGCGGCGGAGGAATAAAAAAACATTGCAACCTACTTTTTGGTTTGCTAATAGCCAAGACTGAAGTAGTGCTACAAAAACATGAGCATTTCACAAGGGTGTGAAGATCTGCAACAGGACCGACTAACAAAAGAGTAGCTAATACTTAAGCAGTATAAACTTAGAAGGCATGGGCGCCCCTCAGTGGTGGAAGTGAAAGGCGAGCAAGTCAAGGAGCTTGCTAGAGGTCAAATCACAAAACTCAATCGACAGAATGTCATATAACAGCTGTGATTGTTATTACTCTACTGGCAGTGGTAAAAATAGCCCTAATTTCATAGTTTACTTGCTGTCAAGTTTTTGTTTCTGCATATTTTGGTAAGGCGCTTGTGTTTGAATGTGTTGTCTGTCTTTGGTGCTGTCCTAGAGTTTTTTAGTGAGTGACAGACCTGAACTACACACCCCTTCTGTTCTACCACGTGAGCAAAATTTAGTAAGGGGAAAAGCAATCTGAAAAACTGTTATTCAGTAAGCAACACAATTGGTATTCCGAGCCAATATGGGGCAATGGAAGCTGTTTTTCAACAGTTTTTAGTGAGCATGAAGGCAGGGGAAATATCCCCTTTATTCTAACAATTTTTTTATATGTATATCCCTGCCGCCATTTTAGTTGCTAGTTGTATTCAAAGCTAGGCTATGTTTCAGCTTGTACACATTGAACATGACGGTTTTCCCAAAAATAGGTCTCACAGAAAAAAGATCAACGCAGCAGCACCGTGCAGCATCTGTGTGCCCGGGCGCCAGCGCTCAGACGGGGTGCTGGTGTGAGTGTGTGTGTGTGTGTGTGTGGTCTCGTATAATAATAACAGTCTTAACAGGCGAAAGCAGGTCACTGCAATGATGCTGTTCCCTATGTGATGCTGCTGCGAGACCTGTTGCATTCGCAAAGTAGAACATGTAACACTGAGATAGAGAGAGATTTGAGACTTTCTCCAAACCTTCTCCCGTTTAATGACGCTCTCGTGATGGGCAGTCCACTAAGGCCCAGCGTGGGTGGGGAAGGGTAAAGCGCACAGGCAAAGAGGACCCTCTGGACTCGCTTCCAATAGTCAGGACAGATGCACAGAAACAGGGCTCCCCAGGCTTGGCTACACGCCTCTGGACTGAGATGAGGATGAAGAGAACAGGGGGGTTGAAAGGATGAATGGAGGCAGACCCTCAGGAAATGTGGGGTGCTGAAGAGGAAGGATGTCTCCAGAAACACCAGCCCCGTTTAGTGTGCTGCTTGCGTAAGATCTGCTCCTCACGCTCTCGCTCTTTTTGAGAACGGAGGTAGCGGTCTTCGTCCTTCAGGAACCACACTGGGGGCCAGCGATGCTTCTCGAAGTGTTTCTGGTTTTCTGGATGACCAAATAACAAGATCAAGGAAAGACACTGGAATTCTTTTGCTTTAATAAACACTTTAAAAGAAACGTTTTCTATTTTAATATATTTTCAAATGTAATTCATGTCATCATTAACAACAGAACTACTATCAACTTTGTAATCAGTCAATATTTTTTCGTGGAAACTGTGATACAGTGTATAGGACTCCAGAGAAAGTTCAAAAGAACAGCATTAATTTAAACTAAATATCTTTTGTGACATTATAAATTTACTGTCACTTCTGATCAATTTACCGTATTTTCCGGACTATAAGTCACACTTTTTTTCATAGTTTGGCTGGTCCTGTGACTTATAGTCAGGTGCGACTTATTTATCTAAATTAATTTAACATGAACCGAGAGAAATGAACCAGGCGAAAACATTACCGTCTCCAGCTGCGAGAGGGCGCTCTAATGCTGCTCAGTTCTCCTGTAGTCTACACTGAAGACATAGAGCGCCCTCTCGCGGCTGTAGACGGTAATGTTTTCTCTTGGTTCTTGGTTCTAAATAAATGCGACTTATAGTCCAGTGCGACTTATACATGTTTTTTTCCTCATCATGACGTATTTTTGGACTGATGCGACTTATACTCAGGTGCGAATTATAGTCTGAAAAATACGGTAATGCATCCTTGCCGATTGTATTTTATTTTTACATAATTTAAGTCAAATAAATAAATGGATAAAAACACCATTACCAGGAGACATCGTCTTCATGTCTTTAGGGAATTTTCGACAAACGCTGTTGTAGTTGGTGCAGATGTGATGCAGACACCAGGCAGAAAGCTGTTTGGCATTGTGGAACTACAGCAGACAGAAAGCAGAGTTGGCACAGCGTGATTTCTCTCAATGAGGCTCATTAGAAAAGCAAAGTCTGTTCATCCTTTGAACTAGAATGAAGTAGGCTATGAATGAATGCCAATTCTGTAATGTGCACTATTGGTAATATTGCTGTTTCATTACTCATTGTGAGTGTCCTCTGCATTCTATTAAAGGCTTTGTTTGCTTCATCTTTATTAATGTTACCTGAGCCGTCTCCAGATAGGCCAGCACATGCCCATCAATGTCCACCCCTTTAACGGACAACTGCAATAGCTCCTCAACAGCATGTTGCTCTGTAGAACATGGCAAAACACCATACAGTGAGTGTTAATACGTCAGCCAATGAGCTTAATGGTTAACTATTTGCAAAATACTCCATAACAACAAAATCATCAACATGTCTCACCTTCACTGGTGTATTTTAACAAATACAACATGCTTTAGTTTAGCTGTAGATAATATTTATTTGGTTTATTTATTTTTCCAAATTGTTGGCCAGTGCCACGTCTAGTAGAATTGATGAGTTTAAATACTACCATTAGTAATATTTACCAACATTTTAGTCCATGGCAGCTAGATTGACCATAGAATTATTCAGTCATTATACGCAGTCTGCCTTCAGGTAAACATAGAGCCTTTATTAAACTACCTGTTAGAGCTACAAGGCGAGGAAGACAGAGGCGGTTGGCTAATATTATAAGGTCCATTGGCTCCAGTTCAGGACAAGGTGTTAACACACCACAGTAGAGGAACTCCAGAACGCCTCTCATGCAGGCACAAGTGGTGTTGGGGATAGAGACCTAAAAAGAGAAACGGAGAAAGAAAAAGACATGGTGATTAGCAAAAAAACAGCCTAAATGCTTCAAGTTCACAGTTAATAACAAAAGCCCACGTTGAGAAAAGTTGATGTGAACAGATTTCATAACCCATGCTGAGAAATGTTTATTCATAGCTCATCTCCAGGATATGGAAACTGGAGAGGCAGATTGATCCAGGGATGAAACAATCTGCTCAGTAGCGCTCCCCTATTGAGAACTGCATGGTGCGCTGGCCGCTGACCATTAGAGGAGGCCTTCGTGTTGACATGGCAGGACCCGAAGTGGCCAAGGAAGCAGTTAGAAAGGGATGTATGTGTCTAGGAAGGCTTGTGGAGGAAGGGGTCTGGGAGAGCGATAGAAGGTCGAGGGCAGCGGCCTCCACATGGGGTCTTTCATCCTTCATGTGATTAAAGCACTGTGTGAAATCGTTGACAGTTTCAGCTTAAAGCTGTGGAAAAATAACTCTGTGGGCTTGTCGCTACGGGAAACCTGGCCTCTGCATAAACAAGAGCCAACAAGCCAGCCTACAAGAGAGACTGTCATCATCTAACAGTGATCACAAAATGCTTTACAGAACAAATACACAACATTCAGGAAGACTCAGTTCCCATATATCGATATGTCATATTTTATCAGCGTATGCATAAAAGGATACTTATGTACATATTCAAAACAACCACTTGGTGCACCAATTTATGGTGTTTATAACATCTAAATAAAACTTTTTTTTACAAAATAAAAATACTGTATTCTCCCGCTTTTAATTAATGGATGCATATCATGTTAGTACAAGGCTGTAAGTTTTTTTTAGGTAACATTTTCATCCATCATTAAATTGATCAAAATTGACAGTAAAAGACATTTAAATGACAAAAAAAATTAAATTATATTTCAAATAAATGCTATTTTTAGCTTTGTATTCATCAAAGAATCCTTAACAATAATCATGTTTTTCACAAAACTATTAAGCAACACAGTTATTTTCAACTTTGAAATGATTCTTGAGCACCAAATCAGCATATTAAAATGATTTCTGGATCATGTGACACTGGAGCAATGGCTGCGGAGAATTCAGCTTTGCCGTCACAGAAATAAATTACATTTGAAAATACATTAAATTGTATTTTTATATTTTAAACTGTAATAATATTTCATTATATCAGCATAATATTAGCTTCTTTTTGGATAGCATAAGAGGTTTCTTTCAAAAACATTCAAAAATCTTACTGACCCCACACTTCAACAGTAGTGCATTTCACAAATACAACCCACTTTTATCATCCTTGGCAGAAAGTAGCAATTTTACCGCCACTGTACCATTATGGTGAATTTAGGAGCATACTTGACACTGGGAGATCCCTGGAGGCCACATGACATAATTTGCCCACATCCAACACCACTCATAACCAAAATCACATAAACCCAAGCTTAAAGGTAGAAGAGCTGTTGTTTTGACTCTGCTTTGGCTGGAGAGTAGAGAGCAAACAAAAGCATGCTTATTCTTTCAGTTCCAAGGAATGGCCAAGGAATTAGGGGAGAGCTTTCAGCAGGGAAACAAAGAGAAAAGTACAGAGTCTGTAAATCAATCCATGGCAACCGTCTCCTTATGCTTTGGGCACGCTCAGACTAAGCCGTTTTTCCTCTGTGAATTAGGACAGGACACAGTGAATTTAATTGCCTCTAGCTTTACCCTGTTTGAGGACTGAATGCTTATAGCATCCTAGAAACCACTAGCACTGATGTCTTTATCTTGTGAAGCGGTAATCACTGGCAATATAAATGGGGCTCATCATGAGTAACATGATTTTTATAATGCTTCAAATAAAATTGATTACATACATCCAATTCAGGAATGACTACACATTTCCACTTACCCTAAACTGGACAGACATTCTGCTTCTAGCTTAGTAAGTCACGGGTTAAACTGATTTCAAACCACAAAAACTATATCATAACAAAATATGTATGGCTTTTGCCACACAAGTAGGAGTTTGTGGGAACAAGGGCCACAAGGTGACACAGAATCTATAGGGCAGAGATGATACATTGGGGGGTTGGGGGGCACAAGATGACACCCAGCGGTACTTCAGAAGCCCAGCGGTGCCCTTCACCTGTCTTTGTCAAAGCCAATTAACAGAATGTCAGTGTAAATAGGACTGCTCATTATGGCTAAAGGGTTGCCCCCTGAATATATTTGCTCATGTTGAAATGATGTGATTCACAATATTTCACTCCATGTCAGAGAGAATTCTCACACTCACTGGTTACCGTCTCTGTATACAGTATATGCAAGTAGTGTAGTGTTGCTTGATGATGCAGGGATCACAAAATAAACAATGGAACAAACTTATTATTGGAAGATCAATATCTGTACAACCAAAGAAGCAGAAAAGCTCTGAAGCCAGAAGATGACGGAGAAAATGGTGTCTGATTTGCTTCTTTTTCTTTTTCATGCTGCTCCACGTTGATAGATCTAACATCACTGAGGTATCAGTACTTCAAGTATATAAAGGACAGCAATACTCATGCTAGCTAATGAACTACTGAATGCACCAATAAATGTAACCTTTAACAAATCGCAAAATGATTATTAATTTTCAAACTGAAAAGAAGAACTGAGAAAAACAATGCAATGACCATGAGAAGAAAATGGGGTCAATACCCAAGACAATGTGTGCTATGGAGGAAGTAGTCGCTTATCAAAAGCAACCAGACTTTTTCTCAACAACAACTGCAATGCACATCGCAACCATGGTCTCCACCTTAATCGTCTCTGTTTTCACTTCATCTTTGTATCAAAGGGAAAATGTGACAGCTTCCGCTCAGTCTTACACCAATCACACTCAGAAATATGATGTTGCTGAAAAGAATTCTGACACCTGAGCATCTCTCGTATGTCCAGACACTTCCAACCTTAAAAAGCAGCATGTTCAAAACAACAGAGAAAAAACAGACTTTCTGAAGTGTACTTACATTGAGTTTCATGTATTGTAAACATACAACATTAAAAGACCTTTAAATAACATTTAGATACAGAAGCAGTGTAGATGCTTTTGGATTTGAAAAGTTGTCTTCAGTAATAAGTCTATGCTGCCTAGCCTCAAAAACCTTGAGAGATATTTCTGCACAGGACTAGAATAGTAAAGCTTACATGTGGTAGATCAATCAAGGACAACTCTTGACTCTGTGCGTCACAAACTGAGGCAACAATAATGTGCAGCTGTACACAAGAAACATTCGAGTACAGACTGAAAAATCCACTTATGGGTGAACGATCAGCTTTACTCAGCTCAATGAAACTTTATAAATATTTGCCACCCTGAGGTTTTGTAAGGACTTTATATCTGGTTATACAACACCTTCTGTGCCGACTACCGCATAAACAGAAACAAGGGCTCACTCTATTCACAACCTCATTCTAAAAATAGTATTCACTACAACCAGTCACTACACTGAAAACAATGATTTTTGGTTGCTATGAGTTGACCACCAAACAACACATCTCTCTCTCCTAGTGAAGTCCTACTGAGATTCCTACTGAAAACACACTAAAACTTCTTGCATTAAAGGACAATTATTATGCAAAATTCACTTTTATGTGTTGTTTCAACATAAATGTGTGTTTGCAGTGTGTGTACACAACCACCCCTTTAATGATAAAAATCCACCTGCTCCTTTTTTTAATTCCCATAAATCAAAAGCAGTGTCTCAGAACAAGCCATTTGCAGAATCTGTAAAAAGAAACATTACATTTCACTGTAGCATTCAAGTTAAGACCTTTTTTTATTAAAGCTATAGAGGATATTCAGCTCAGAGAAGTGAATGATTTTCTGGTTTTATTTTATTGTTAGGATCATATTAACAGCATAGACTGTATAAGTACTGTATACTACGGTGCTGTCACTCAATACACAGATCTAATATAAACATGCAATTTCTTTCCCAGATATTTACCTTCAAAGACTTAACTGACAGGGTTTTTGCAACTTATGTGAGTTTTTAACAAACTTTTGTGTATTTGACAGTTTAAGCACAATAGGACATAAAAGACAACCCAGGGACCACACCAAACATGGGGAACATAGGAAAGCCCGCCGTTGATATGCAGAGCTAGACCAATGAATGTCTTAACTCAGGTATACCAAACTGTCATACTCCTTAAAATTCTAAATTTGACCAAACAGCATGTCAAGCTTGTCAAAGCAGAACCAAGTTTACTTGTCTTGGACCACCTTGTGTTGATCTCCATGTGACATTCTCAGCTGATGCTGTCAGAATAGAAAAACAGCCAGCATACTATTTCCCGCATCAGTTTGTACTTGGGCTGTAAATCTAGCTCCCTATAATGCCTGTAATGTAATACATGGTGATCCTGTTCACTGGCAGGCCTGGACACCGATAACCCAGCCAGTTGTCTCTCTACCTCTGGTGTTGGTCGGCTTGCTCCCGAGTTCCTGCCCTTAGAGAGCTTGTCTTTCTAGAACTTGAGCTGACAGCCGGTAGCCTAAGGAAATCAGAGAGCGTGCATGGGATAGACCTGGATAGAGTTTTGTGTATGTGAGATGGGCCTCAGAAAGGAAAACAGCGAAACCTTACCTTTGACACCCGACTTAATTGTTTTGGATGAAAAAGACATGAGCTAAATTTGAAACTGATATGTAGGGATGCACCGGTTGACCAGCCATAAATCGGAACCGGACAGTTTTTGCTTAACATACGTAATCGGCAATCAGCCGTTTTTTTGTCTTTTTTCGACTGATTTTTCCGTAAGTGCACCTGTGTGCATTGTAATCATTTGCTATCATGTCATTTGTGTGGAAGTATTTCGAAATCTGTGGGCAGGACACGGGCACTGGAAGTGCAGAGCTACATGTCTGAGGCACAGACAGCAGGAAGTGAACAGCCGTTGGTGTACTGACGCACAAATAAGAGCCCCTTACCCTGCGCGAGCAGACTGTACCTGTCGACACCCTGCACAAGCAGAGACAGTGAAGGGATGTTCAGCTCAACTTCTCGCGTGTTGGGTTAGAAACGAAAAGGACTAAACAGTGTTTTTTGTAAAGTAGAACTTTTTATACACGTTTGAAAAGTAAATATAATTCCTGTATAGGATGATTTTTTTTTTTTACCTTAAAATTACATTGACATAATTTGATTTAAAATTCACCTGCTGCAGCACACTGAAAAAAAGTGTTTCATTCATCCAATTAAAAAAAATTAGGGTAATGATTCACATCTATATTTTTTTTTTACTTGAGCCAATAGTTATTTATTGTTCATTGGCTCAAGTAAAAAAATTTAGACATGAATCATTACCCTATTTTTTTTTTTTTTTTTTAATTGGATGAGTGAAACACTTTACATCTTTGTTTTATTCACACCAACATTATTTGATTTTGACATTTTGGAATAATTTATTTATGAAGCATACTTTTATTTAGTTTCACTGGTAAAGACCTTTTTTAAATTTTAAACCAAATTTAAAAACTAAAACAAATTCTGAATGCTGATTAAGAAACATCTTATTGAATGTGTGTTGATTGTGTTGTTTGGACTGTAGAACTATGCAGTTGTTACCTTTAATTTCACATGTTACAGTTAATGTTTTCATTTAAGGCCAGTTCTCTGTAGTTTCAACCCAATTCAAAAACAAAAGCTAAATGCTGATGTCTGTACCATCTATTGAATGTAGGCTACATACTGTGCAGTTACTGCCGTTAAATTCAGATGGTTACGATCATTATTTTCAATAGCCAAAAGCCAGTTTGGCCCATTAAATACCAAATAAACATCTTGTTTATATATGCTTTCCTTCTATCTTGTTTGTTGTGTAAAGAAATTTTTTTTGGGAATCGGTATCGGAATCAGCTAGTTTGCTTGTAAAAAAAATTGGTATCGGAATCGGCCATGAAAAATCATGATCGGTGCATCACTAGTGATATTTTTAAATAATTCCATAGAAAACAAGTGCAACTTAATCAAAAACTGTGTGGAAAGGTTATCGTGTGGTTATTTAATATGAAATCAATTTGAATAATACTGAAAAATTCCCCTTTGAGCCCAATAATCTAAAAGTTTACACACAAAGACTTCCTGTTCACTTTAGCATGATTGTGCTAAAGAAAAGAATAGAGGAAGTGCCCAATCTAACACACTTCCTGTCACTGCAAACTAAGTAATGTACCAAAACACCCACACAAAGGCATGAGTGTGTTTTGGTATGAGCAAGTGCATAATCTAAACACACAGTAGTTCACAGTAGTTCATGGATGATATATCGACTGCAACATCACCTTACATGGCAATGAAAAACTACCTTGTCTGGGAAATATATTAATATACATTCAAATAACTTAGATAATTAAAATAGATTAAATAATGTCAATACTAGACCAAATCCTTAATTTGCTCTACAACATTAATCACTGCAAATAAATCTTTCTAGACCACTTCTAGCTTGCTTCTCTTGAACATGTGAGCACAGACACAAAGCAGATATATATCAGCATGTGTTCCCGCTGGCACAGGTCCTCCTGTAACGTCTCAGCATCAGTCTGCCTGGGGCGCTCCCCTTAGAGCCCTGTTTAGTACTTTGCGGCTGTAAATTCATCTATATGGATGAGATGGTCTCCTGTCGCAGCTGCATTAATGTGGGTCAGGCTGTCAAAGAGGTGGCCTACTTTTTAACTACCTGTGCCACTTTTTTAGTTGGATCTGTCAGAGCTCCAGGGTAAGAAGGATCAAGGTGACGGAGACTAATTTGAAACTTTGAGAAATGTGGAATAGTTTTTAGTTAGCTTCAATCAAAAAGTAATCTACCAAAAACTTCAATACAAAGATGCTTGGTTTGGAAGCTACCTGTATGCATTGCTAGATTCGCTAAACTATTGACAATGGACAATTTTAGTCAGTGGAATTTTGTCAAAATTTAAGAAGTGCATTTTGTCTTACTGCATTGGGAGTTTTTCATTTGGGAGATTTTTTCATTTATTTCAAGAAAGGTCAGTGCAGTAAGACAAAATACACTTCTTAAATTTTGACAAAATTGAAATGGCTAAAATTGTCCAATGTCAATCATCTAAATTTAAACACACAGTAGTTAATGGATCGTATATAGACAGCTGCGTCGCATATCATGGCAATGAAATAAGAAAAATACAGACAGAAAAAATAACCTACCTGATCTACCTTGTCCAGGAAAATATATTAATATAAAAAAACCTCTAAATGACAGACTACTGATAGAGCCAATAGAAAGATGCTTGGTTTGGAAGCTATATGCATTGCTACAGATGGATAGATCTCGCTCACCTCCTCAGTGTAGCTCTCCATGAAGAATCCACGAAACATGGCTGCCATCCAATCACAGCTTGAGATGAGCAGTGGCTTGTGGGCTGGCAGATATCCATCGTCCAATCGAAACACCACATCTAAAACCAGGAGGAAAAGAGCACACATCTCGGCGTGTGTCACAGAGTCGAGGCTACAGAGCTACAGACAGACGAACACAAAGAGACAGACGAAGAGACAGACAGACACACACACACACACACAGACCCATGATAAATAGAAAGATTAACTAAGGATAAGAATAAGAAGAAAAATGTGAAGGGAGGGCCAGACTGGGACCATATAGGGAGTGAATATATTTTAGCAGCAAATTCTTTAGAGACTGACATTTATGACTCCACGTGTTTAATGTCGCTGACTAATTATGTTAAACAACTGATGTTTTTGAATAGGTCTTTTTTAGCTGTATACTGTGGCTGTATACAGAAAGGCATGATGACAAAAAAGCACCTATTAAATTCAGTGCAGAATTCAACTCTATGGGGGAAGCAAATAGATCTCTAATGATCCAGTTCATAAACTTCTGCATACCCATTGGGAATCTACAAGTAGTCTTCAGGCCACTATGGAGATGAAAAACGTTCTGGTTTTCAAACATGAGAGAAGCACCTTCATGGTTGGGTAATAAGATTATGACAATTGCAGATGATGCAATGAAATAAACAGGTGTAAGTGGAGAGTGCAGAGTGGAGAGTTTTGAAAAAAGGTTAATTATGACAAACATGCAAACAGCACGTGACAACAAGACATGACAACAACAGTGAGAAAGCGACAGAAAACCACATGGCAGAAAAGCAAACACATCCACAAATATGCAAATATTCACTGAAAGCAATGAAGGGATATTTTAAAACACTCCACTGGGTATTTCCTTAAAATAAAAATAAAATAAAAAAACTGAATGAAGGAAAGGAAAAACAAACTGTTTAAACTGACTGCTCTAGAGTATGAACTATTCTATTCCAATTCCACTGAATTCTGGAATTGAGAATAGAACTTAATGAGACTCAAGTCAATGGTGTCACTAAGAAAAACTTTCTTTAAACTTTAGAATGTGACGCTGACAAGTAATGGGAATTGGCTACCCAATAACCCCAGAACTTCCTGAGGAATCTGCACCATACATTAGGACAGCTAAATAATTGAGAACTGTCCATTTATTGTTTATCACTCTCTCATCAACAGCAGCTTTTAAGTTGCTTGTTAAAGGTTATTATTATTGGAGAAAAGGCTTGATTCAATTTCTCGTAGTAAAAGGAGAGACCAGAGAGCAGGGTAATAATTTATATGAACTGAGTTTCCTTGTATGCAGCATTGTGTTCTGGTTGTTAAAAAAGTTTTAGGTTGACTCTTATCAAGTATGAATTTAGATTATGACAGTATTACAAGACAGACAGATCCTTCATTAATGCTTCTTCACATATATATATATATATATATATATATATATATATATATATATATATATATATATATATATATATATATATATATATATATATATATATATGTAATATGTGATGCTTGACCCTGATTTCAGATTGCATACCAGCAAAGGAGCCCTTGCTCAGGCACTCTTTGATGCGGTTGGCACGACGCACATGGAAGGCTTTGGTGATTTCCTGGTTCATGAAGCTCTCACGGTTCAGGACATTAGCCACCATCATACGCAAGTCGAAGACCTCCAGAAGCTCAGCGATGGTGGCCACCTGCATCAGGTCCCCACGTGTCTCATCCAGGTGACCTGTATAAAGGTACTGCAGCACTGCCTGAAAAAGCAGAGAGAAGTGATAACACGACATAGATATTTCATAGATATATCAAGTGAGATTCTTATAAAACATGCTATAGCTTGCTATAGATTGTGTCACTTAAGTTTGTTCTTACCTGGAAAGGCCCTTTCTGAATGAGATCATCCATTGACACAACTGTCATGAGTCTAGGCCGACCTGTCACAGGGTCATCCACCATGTCCAGGTACACCCCCAAGAAACCACGTCCCCATCCCAAAAGAGCACGCCCTGCTCCCAGGGGTCCCACAGAGCACTGGCCCCTGGCAGGCAGAGCGTTATCGCTCTGTGAAGTCCTCAGTGAGCCCTGCTGCAACATGAGCAGCCTATTTGAACCCCTGGTGCCCCTTTCCCCCTCCTTATCAATGTCCAGACTCTTGGTACGCCCAGCCTGTTCTTTGGCTCCTCTTCGGCTCTGCTCTTCTTCCTCGCTCCCCTCTGAGCTCTCTTCACCCTCCTTCTCCGTCCCTAATGCTCCAAGATCCATAGTGAAAAGGTCATAGAACTTTGAGCAGGAAGTGGCGAGGTACACCTTATGGGCAAAGAGACGAGTGGCACCCGCCTGGAGTAGAAACAGGACATCTGCACACAACGGCTGGCAGAAAAGAGAGTCTAGACCTTCTCCATCCATTGGAGGAGGATCCGGGATGCCCACCACAGGCCGTGGTGGTCTGGGGGGGAGGAACGGTGCCTGGAGTAGGGGATGCTGAACCCTCTTTAGATGGGACTTCCAGAACTGAAGGTGGCGTCGAGAGATGAGTGCACCACGGATAGCATTGTCAAACACATCCTTTACACCGAACTGAGCGACAATACTTGTTTCGTAGTATGGAATGCCAAGTTCCTTAGCGACCTCATGGCCTCGTTCTGGGGGAAGGATGTCTGTGGGTTTGATGGGTCTAGGAGGAGAGGGTTAAAAAGAAGCAGAAGCATTGTTAAAGCCAGGCAAAATATATAAACTACCATTCAAAAGTCTCATTCTTTCAAATGTCAATAATTATTTAACAAACTGTAAAAACAGCAGAAACAACATGCCACTGGAAGACTTCTGTCCCAATTTGACAGGTCCAACTTTACCTTTTCATTTTAAAATAAAAACATATAAATATAAATAATTTTTATATATTAAAGGAGTTATTTACAAGCCATCAAAGGCAAGTGCAGCAAATGCATAACTGACTACAAATATATAAAGGCATACAATAATCCTCTCAAAACGGAAGCTTCTGAACACTTTTCATACTGAAGTTTAAAAATAATAACAGAATAAGTGATACGATTGGGTATAGGATGTGGTCCGTACTTGGCCAGAGGCCGGCGAGCCCGGTTAACAGCGTCCAGATCAGCATAGCGAAGGTCCAGCTGGCAGCCCACCAGGATGATTGGGGTGCGGGGGCAGAAGTGCTTAATCTCAGGAAACCACATGGTGCGGACATGGCGCAGGGAGTTCGGATTGGCCAAAGAGAAGCACAGCACTACTACATCTGATCTAAACACACAAAGAGAAAGAAATTGGTTTAGTGTAAGAGAATATATCCGAAGTATAATATAACAGGCAAGAAATTTGCAAACCCTGGACACTAATCAACCTACACAGAGGCGTTAAAATGGACAGTGAATCACTGTTTTTGGAATAAAAACTGAAATGGAACAAACAAAAATACTGTGAGCTACTAAATCTTTTCGTTGCTTTCAAAACGTCATGAGACCAGACTTTTTTTTTTCAATACACAAGTGTTACTTATGCCATTACTGTACACCAAAATTATATTTATTTACCACTATTTAAGTTATGTCTTTTACATTCAGTCATAATGGGATTTTTGAATAGATTCAAAGATCACTGCCCAGTGCTCACTGATCATAATCAGTCTTTTTTTTTTTTATGAAAATTGCTGTAAGACCATTTTTCCAGATGCATGAACAAACTTGAGTATGTATTAATCCATGTGTGCTCTTCCAGTGAATGTGTTGTGCAAGTCATTAAAGCATCTCGTCTGACTCTTACCAGCACTAGTCTAATAATAGCGAGTTGTCCGACCATGTCATATTTCACAGCTGCACTCACAAGCTTATCATGTGAGACCAGCTACACAAGAATGACTAATGGAGCACTGCATTGTTGTTGTGATGTAAACATACTTGGTCTAGCAGATTTCATCACAGTTATGCATTTACACTGGAAAGTGCGCTTGTGCATGTTTACAGATATAATATGACAGCCAATGTTTCTCAGACATTTCTAAAATATTTTAATCTTTCCAGAAAATACTTATTGACACCATAGAGTGAAAATCTAGAGGGATTTTCTTTAAAAAGTTATTTTATTATTGGCAATCTACTCATGTGTGATGATTAATCAAAGGAATTTCCCTGAAAACATAACATTACCAAAGTTGACAATCATAACTATTAATAATTTTTTCCATGTATGTGTCACGCATCCTGTCCATGAACTTCCATCTGCTTGCCACCAGAGGTCGCCTTCCCATTATACTGACACACACCACACAGACTGTTACACATCACCCTGGACTACATTTCCCATGCTCCATTGCACTAATCACTAGCTCACCTGAAACCAATCATACACAGCTGCTACCAATAACACACACTATATAAACCACCACCATTCAGGTATTGTTTGTGCTTATCTCTACGTTAGTGATAGTAATGTTACGGAGCTATTCTGAGTTTGCCTAGTTCCTAATCTTAGTCTTTGTCTCGCCTTGATCTGGCCTGTTTTACCCAAGTCTTGTATCGCAGCCTGTCTCCTCGTTTTGTCTGTTTTGCTGCCAGCCCCAGAACTCTTGCCTGCTGTGGACTATCCATTTGCCTCACCCTCTGGATTATGTTCGCCCTCCATGGACCCCTGACTGTTTACCAAACTAATCTTTGTCTTGCCCTCAATATACCTGTTTGCCATTGTCAGAATCTTGCCTGTTTCAAGACTACATCTTTGTTTAATAAAGCGTTGCAGATGGATCTGCATTCCTCTCATCTCATTCACCCTGTAACAGTATATTATGTTGATATTGCAATGTGTTTGCCCATAAATGATCTGCATGGGCTAAAGGCCCATTCCGCTGTTTTCATCATTGATCAGCTAGAAAAAAAACATTATGAAAGTGATTCCAATGATATCGTTCCTCTAGACATGATGTGAACAATTTTTTCAATGATATCTTTGTTTTTATAGTTACCATGCTTCATGTGAATAGGCCTTAATACTCTTTACTAAACTAAGACACACTAAGCTATATGTGCAAATGGCTAACAGCCTTCAGAGGTCAAAGTCAACAACCCAGTGTCTGTGTTTCTATTAGTGTACATACGTGTATGTTAAACACTGGAATGTTGCAAGAATATGTGGAAATGGGTCCGAGATAAGACAAATAAAAAACAAAACACACACACAGACTAACACATCTACAGATCTACCCACAATCATTCACCATCTCTCAGTGAATAATAACCACGTGTGCTGTAAAAGTGAGTGTTGAGGGTCATAAAAGGACTGTGTTATATAATCAGTAAGTGTGGTGTTCTGTACAGCTATGTAGACTACTACTAAGACTACTATGTAGATGTGTATGCTTAACTACACTCTCTTGATCACAGGCATATTTAAACATAAAAAAAACTGTAGTACAGTGATGGCATCAATGGAAATAGCATAATACTTTACCATCAATGATATACTAATCTGGTCAGAATTACTTTTTTGCTGTTGTATATATGCATTTATGATATGCATATGTTTATGTATAAATATGTGTTAGCCAATGGAAGAGGGCTTCCCCACTGAGTCATGGTTCCTCCAGATATTTCTAAAAGTTTGAATCATTTCACTTGTTTTTCACAATGCGTTTTGTCCATTTTTGTTCACAAATAATTAATGGACTCAGCTAGGCTCTGATAAACATTTTCAAGAAATGTTAAATGTGTCTGTGTGGGTGAGTAGTTAGCTTAAGAAGTAGACACCAGCGGTGAAGGACACCTGATTTTATGTTTCCATAACAGGGCACCACCATTTATAGTGCTTTATCAGCTGACTGCATCTGCCTTAGCACTGTGCACACACTGGACGTGTCTGATCTCACAGACACACATCCTGTGGATTCATTCACACAGATTTCATCCGCTCTCCTTCTCTGTCTGCTACACAAGTACATTCTAAAACCACACCACATTCACAACGTTATTATGTTGTTAAATTAACTTAATATTCATCAAATGGTCAAAAGTTCATCAAACCACAAATGTATAAGACAGCACAACTGTTTTCAACACTGATGATAATAAGAAATGCTTCTCAAGCAGCAAATTAGCATATTAGAATGATTTCTGAAGGACTGGAGTACTGTAATGGCTGTTTGTTTGTTTTACATAAAAATGTCTGCAAACCTTTAAATGGTAGTTTATCTAATGTGTGAGTACTTTGTGTGGTCAAAGATCTGAGCTGGTAACAAAATACCACAGGTTCAGTTCCAGTTTGCTTTCTTAGAAAACAAATGAGCATTTACTGAAAATCTTAAATATGATTCAGAAAAATATGGGAAACTGTTCTCATACATATGTAAAAATTAAAGAAAAAAAAAAAAATAGCACAATTTCTTTGCAAATGCCATATTGTTTGATACTGTGTATTTAATGCAACAAAATTAACTGTAAGCATTTAGGTACAGCGTCATTCTCCCTCATTCTCTGACCCATATCCCTTATTGGCTCAGTGGCTGCTGTGATCTGCTGCACTGCCCTGAGCCAAAGCACCACTGCTGATCCACTGATCCTCCACTGCGCCGAGAATAAGAGTCTCCATGCAGTGCTCTTTGGCTAGGATTACAGCACATTACCTTCCCAGCTGGGAGGATTAGAGAAATAACCAAAAACTTGGCAGGGCAACACATGCCACAGCCAAGAGTGGAGAGATACCAGAACAATCAAATGGAACATTGATCTGAGCAACTTTATTGTGGGACATCAAGTGTGTTTGTATCAAGGGGTTTAGTGCCATGACCTAATGGTTAACACACGCATATCAGGAGACAAATCCAGCTCCATATTGTGTAACTGACCTGCCATAAGCGAAGCGTCTGTCTTTGTGATGATCTCCAAATGTGTCCCACAACCTGAGGGAGACACTGACCTCGTCCACCACGTCTCGTGACCTCTCCAGCACCTATACAAAATACTTTTGTTGAATTGTTGAATTTTATCAGTACACCAATGCAAACACATTATATTCATATAACTATCGCTGCAATGTCATTTAAATGTAATACTAAAAAAAATTGTAGTTTGTTTGATTTTTTTTCATTGCCAGTGATGGCCTGGTAAAGCTAACATTACAGGAAATGTTTTATTTTGGAATTGTATTTATTGAATTCATATTTGACATATTTTATTAGTATATTTTATTTTATATTTATATTAATTGCTTGCTATACACACTCACACACATGCATGCAAATATACAACTAAATAAATTGTATTATAATATTTATATAAAATGGAATATTTTACCACTTTAATTTTTCCCTTTTATTTTAACTATTTTATACAAGCTTAAGTATATAGTATATAAATGCACCAGTTAAACAGGTTGTACTCCATTGTGATGTTTACTTTATATGTACTTTTTAATTTGACTGTAAGTACAGTGTTAGACTTCCGATAAATGAGATACAGTACAGTATTTCTGTCAACACTTAATGCTCTTCAACATGTACACAATATGCCAAAGGTCTACCCACCTCCTGGCACACACGGTATTGGTCGATGGCCCAGACAGTTGGCACGTGGGTGGCAAGCAGCTGGTACTGAGTAAGGGTGGCATTGCAGGCACGGGCACAGATCAGTCGGGTCTTGCCCACCGCGTTATCACCCACCACCACACACTTTATGGTCTCCACATTCGGTCGCTCATAATCTGTGTCTATATCCATGGAGAGGGCCCTGAAAAACATAGAAAGAGAGAGGCAGTTTAAATGCTGCTAATCATCATTGTATTGATGAAAAAGATAACAAAACTCATTTTTTCTAATAAATTTATATTTAATTAATAATGAATCAAAAATAACAAAACAATAATAAAACATTCAATTTGGTACATTCACTGTTTTGACTCAAATCAACATCCACAATAATGAATGGCGTCACCAAAACTCATTCACAAAATGTTCAAAGTTGAAACAAAAATCTGGGTCAGGTGCTATTTCTGTCTGAGGAAGGAACAACATAGACAGCCAACACAGTTCTGCACTTGGCTATAGAGCATCTTAAAGTGTGTTAGTTTCAAAGTCGATGTGAACAAGTGCATCTTGCACTTTTTTCTTTCTTTTTTTTTTTTTTGAAAGTCTTAGAAGAATCGACCTAAATCTAAGTCGAAGCTCAGTGGCAAATGTTGATTTGTATGAGAGACGTCAGACAGCATTAATATGCACACGTTGTCCCGGATACCGAAACAAACATTGTTAATACAAAAACACTCGCATAAACAATGACTTGAAAAATAGGTATCAAGACGGCAGCTCCCTGCAGAGAAAAGAAGAAGAAAACGACTCTGCTGAGGGATGCAGCTGAAACAAACCATTAGGAGACCAGCGTGCCAACACATATGACTGGAACTTAATATCCATGACAACTAGCAAGTTTTCTTTTAGGTTCAAACAAAAGCAAGCAATGTGAGATCCTTTTTTTCCCTAAAACAATGACAGATTTTTGTTATGTAATGAATGCAGACATTTGTTCAATGAGATGAACTGCCTTGCTTCAGAAAGACGCATACATTTGAGCATGCACATATAGCTGTAAAAAAAGAAATGTATTAATATTAATACACCATTATAATAAAAGAGGACATATGAAATTAAATACAAATGTTTTGGAGAAACGTAACCCTTGGTCAACAAAGAGCAGTGCATTCTTTTGATACAGCTAAAGTGATACAGCGATCTATATTACAAGCCGCCCTGAGCTCTGCTGTCCAAGTCAGCTAACGTTCCATAAAAAGAGCTCATGAAAGATTCATACAGCCACTGTTTACTGTTCGACTGACAAAGACGTCACAGTTCTGGCCTCCAATGACATGCTGGGCTCTAAAAATGATTCTCATTCATTCAATCCAGTCTGAGTAGCAAGGTGCCAATTCTGACCATGATTAGCAAACTCACAAATGTCCCATAATACTTGAGGTCAAGAGCCGTTTAATCTAGAGCAGCGGTGCTCAGTTAATTCCTCATGAGGGCAATGTTACAGCCAGCTTTGAGATTTTGGATCAGTGAAGGAGGTTTCAGAGAACTGTTGTCAGTGGGGGTGCTCTGAAGGAAGCTTCTTTCACAGGTTACACAACAACAGCGACACAACAGGCTGATGAAGCTGAGCTGCAAATCTTACATCTTTGTGTTATCTAACAATAATCTTTATAACTGTTCTGTGAGAGTCGCCAACATGCACAGAGGATGTAATAAAGGTGAAGATTAGGACTGCATATTAAAAATGCTATATATATATATGTTTACTTACTTTTTGATTATATTTTTATTAAATATTTATTTGTGAAAAATACTTTGTCATCTAAAGTATAAGTCTGCTTATTATACAAATTTATTTTTTAATCCATTGTGAAATGATTTAAAATTTCTTAAATATAAATACTAATTTTTAAAAAATTATATCAGCTTTATAGCAGCTTTTGCACCGATATCGGCATCGCTGGTCAAAAAAAAAAACAGTATCGGTCGACCACTAATATATATATTAAGGAAACAACCAAAATGTATCCACTATTCAGCTCTATTTGAATATGTTTTAAAAAGCTATATTACAAATTCCTGTACATGGGGGAAATTAAATTCAATGGATAGTTCGTTGAAATAAATAAAACTCTGTCATCATTTACTTATCATACTGTATTTTCAAACCTGTATGACATTCCTTCTTCTTTTGAACACAAATTTTAGATTTTTATAATTTTTTTAACAGTACCATTGAAACGTTTGAGGTTAGTAATTAATTAATTAATTAATTTTTTAAAGGAATGAGTACAGTTATCAAGCAACATTAAAGACATATATCATGTCGCAAAAGACCTCTATTTTTAAATAAATTATTATATTCTGAATAATTGAACTCTTTTCATCAAAGAATACTGAAAAAATGTATCATGAAATTTATAATTTGCTCAAAAATATTAAGCAACACAACATGGAAAATATTTAACAAAAATCTTACTGATCCCAAACTTTTAAACGATATTGTCATATAACAGATGTCAAGATATTCAGATAAAACAAGAAAAAAGGATTGAATCAGAATGGGGGTGATTAAATGACATAATTGACATTTTTAGATTGACCTTTTAAGAACACTTGGTGAGAATGTCTACAAATTGACTATACATTTTCCTTTTGTGACACACACAAACAAATGTGTATAATAAAAGCAATGATACCAGAGACATGTTGTCTCATGCAGCTTTTAGCAGAGTCAGTTGAGTGAGTCAGTGTTTTGTCATGGGGAATGAGACGTGCAGTGTGCCACACTAACGCTTGTTTTAGTGACAGGCAGTGATAGAAACAGTGGGAGGTGAGGTCTGAGAATGAGGGAGAAAAGAAAGAAAGAGAGGGATGAGACGCGTGGCAGACGCCCACTCCATTCACAAACACTGTATGGCCCGCACAACAGTTTGTCTGCTTGTATTCAGTCCTGCTAACCTGTGTGTGTGTGTGTGTGTGGTGTGTGTGTGTGTGTGTGTGTATCTGGATATGTAGGTAGGTATACAGCGAGAAGACTATCACAGCAAGTGGACCAACTACACACACCACAAACAAATATGGTAATGAACAATAAACTGCTTTGATAGGATATAATCATTTTGCATAGTGCATTTAAGCTTTCTATCTCCACATATTATCTTGTGGCAAAATTTAATTTTACCTCAATTAAAATTTAAATATGGACTCAAACCAAATATTTTAAATAGTTAAATATTCTTAATATTTTCTCCTCATTAGATAAATCTCAACCAAGACTATTTTTCAGTAAGTTTGACCGTCTTTTCCCTCTCTGTACATCTGTCTTTCTAAACAGCCATGCAGTAGAGACTTGTGTGTGTGTGTGTGTGTGTGTGTGTGTTACATAATAGGTCCAGTGGCAAAGGCTGCTCTCTCTGCCGTAACATAACCAGAATCCACAACTAACCCTTGCTCTTAGAGAGCACCTGCAAAGCTCTACCCTTAAAAAACACATCCAAATATATAATCTAAATCGACCCTAACCCATAAATAAACTGGGTGTTAACCCCTGCCTGTCATAGTAACCTAATTTCTGCAGTTTCTGCTAATGCTTCATGCCAGGTTTTTCGCCCTGAGCTTGTCTGCATGAATGTTTATAAAGGCAAATTTATAAGTATTTAAAGAGGGGATGTGTAACGTAAAGACAGGCTCTGCCATGAGTGCAGACATCTTACGTAACGTTGGTGTTCTCCTGCCCGCCAATAAACAGGTTAAAGTAGAGCAGCTTTTTTCTGCGCACCAGACTTGACACAGTGTTTCCAAATACCCAACCACTCCAAAGTACTGTCCTCTAGAAAACACTGAGCTAACCAAAGCACCACGTTTTCACATGCAGTGGTCGCAAAAGGTCTGAATGCTTAAGTCACATTTAATGTACGAATGTCTTTTCATTTTATAACAAAATGTATAATTATTTTAAAGAAATATTGCACATATAAAATTTTTTACAGCAAAACATTAGACAAAAACTAGTTTGTAGGGTTTCAAATTATAATGTAGGGATGCACGATATATCGTTTCAGCACTGATTGAGTATAGTGATCGTTAATCTGTATAGACCAGGTACCAGGGTTCTTGGATTAATTGCAAAGTTTAACCATCATACAATCAAGGTTCATAATTTTCATGCATATTAGGTCCTGTCGGTTTAAATATTCAAGCGATTTTAAACCATTTGAATGTGACAAGGTGTAAAATATGGGCTCTTTTCTGTGCTCACACACAGAACCATGCAGAAACACATGAACACTGAATTCAGTTCACTTTGTCTATTTGTGCCTGAAATGACACTTTGCAAAATGATGTCAAAATGCATGTATCTGCAAGTAAGCAAAGTTGCTTACAGCTTAGGTGAAGGTAAACAATTGAGAAAGAAAACGGATGTGTAACAGTATACTGGTTCACAGCAGTTTATGTTCCTGTTGCTTTCTGTGTCATGAATGTTAATCAAACAGCAAAAGATTTAATTAGATAGATTTAATTTGTACAGTGAAGACTATGCAGTGTTATTTTAAATTGGATTGTATCTTTCTTCTATTATATTTATCTATGCTTGCAATGTGTTTATTTTCTATGAAGATTTACTCATCTACAAAACAACCCCAATCATAGTTTTTTTTTTCAATTATAGATTTTTCAACTCACCAGACCTGAACCCCAGAGAGAATCTATGGGTTATTGTCAAGAGGAAAATGAGAAACAAGAGACTAAAAAAAGCAGATGAGCTGAAGGCCACTATCAAAGAAACCTGGGCTTCCAGACCACCTCAGTGCCAGTGCCAGTGAAGCAGTAATTAAAGCAAAAGGAGCCTCCCAAGTTTTGAGTATATGTACAGTAAATGAACATACTTTCCAGGATGCCAACAACTCACAATTTGTTTTTTTATTATTATTATTGGTCTTATGAAGTACTGTTATTTGTTGAGATAGTGAATTGGTGAGCTTTTGTTAAATGTGAGCCAAAATGATCACAATTAAAAGAACCAAAGACTTAAACTACTTTGTCTGTGTGCATTTAATTTATTTAATACACAAGTTTCACAACTTGAGATGAATTACTGAAACAAATGAACTTTTCCATGACATTCTAATTTATTGTGATGCACCTATAGGTGCAACCTAAATATCCATAAGTGTCCAAAACATTTTCCCATGATCGTTGAAGTGATAGATTTACAACTGCAGCCTTCTCACACTCCTTCTGTTTACACTATATGCATATGAGTTCATGTCAATTTACTACAATTACACAGTGAGATGTGCTCAAGTCATGATGATCAAAAACAAAGTGTCCCACAAATTAAATCTTAAGAAAGAGTTTAACTATTTAGCACAGTGGCCCACATGGACTACAGCGTCATGAGTCCTATGGACCTAAGCTGTCATGTGCACTATAAATACAACCGAACCTTTACCCCTGAGAGCAAACTCAGCAATGAGAGACTCATTAAAGTCAGCCACAGAAAAAAGGCTTCAGCTCTCAAAGGACCAGCTGAAGTACATTTATTCAAACAGTGCTGATAGTGGTGGCTTATCTAAGATCACTTTTTCCGTGGATGATTGCATAGTATTTCAATTTGTCTCATGATTATCAAAACGTCACTCAAATATTGTCAGATAAGGTGAGCATACCAAAAAAAGCTTGCTTAAAGTTGTAATATAAGATGTGAGTCACAGCAAAAGCAGAAAGCACACCACAATTGTGTTATCAAGTACTGAACAGCATGACAGAGCTGACAGACGTAATGAGTGTATAGCAGCAGTTGATTGCTGACAAGTAATGTTTGAACAAAATAGCAGTCACATGATAAAATAATGACTGCTGAATCAGCATAAGACTAAAACGCTTCATTTTGTCCCTGGATTATAATGGACAAAGAATCAGTAAGATCTCACAATAGCATTAACATGAGAACATGGCTCATGGAAAGAAACAAACAAAACAAAAAAAAAGCATTGTGGTGGAATTTCAGAGAATTCAAATGCTCAAGATATTTCCTGCAATTAGATCAGGTTTAAAGGCATTGTGTAAAATACCTTCCATTGACAAACCCCTATTCATACTACTAAGAAGCCCTAATTCAGCACCCATTCAGAATGTGCTTCATTGAGAAACATAAACCAGTAGTGAGTTCTCTAAGTAAGAGGATTTCTCGCTTTAAGATGAAACGGACTGCCAGTGAATGAAATGCGAGTTCATTTAAAACAGAGAGAGAAAGATGCAAGAAAAGATGAGCCAAGCCCATGCTCGCCATCGAATCAGAGTGTGCAGTGGGAAATGAATACATACACAAATAAAACACAGTACTATGATGACTGAGAAGATGCATATCAATGAACTGGTCAAATTGAAGAGGTGGTGAGTTTCAGCAACCTCTATGTGATACAAAGACACACTTCTTATGACAAGCCATTTTAGCATTTATTCCTTAAGACTAACCTGTATCTACTGTTTTGTTATTAGTACTTACTCCACTAGTGACTAGAATTATTTTACATTTTATTAGAAACTATTCATTATATACTTGTTCTACTTCATTATATACTAACAATCATCCCAACAGTGGCAAGTATATATTCTACGTTATTTTGCATGTTATGTTTGTAAATTAATCACATCCACCTTATTTTTAATGTAAGAGTGGGTGCTGCCATTTTTAACGTGCAATGTTTGGGCTGTGCAATTAGTAAAGCCGGTTCTGTGATTAGTAGTTAAGCTCCATCACGCTACACATTTACTACACAGAGCTGTAAATCACTGACAATCTATGCAATAACCAACTTCACCAATGAGACATGCATGACAATTGCATGTGATTAACTGCACAGGCCTAGCAATCACTTAGCTGTTCAAAACAGTCTGTTATGCAGAAGGTTTCTGTAATCATACTATTTTATATATTAAAGTAATCCTAAGAACACTGGTTTGTAGCACAAATAGTTTTACTAATTTAGTTTTACTCCACTGGTATTCTTATTAATATATATTTTTAGTGGGTAAAGAGTCCGAAGTCGTAGGAAAAATGCTTGCTCACGCATTGAAAAATTTGATGGATAGGATTCTGTGGTTCAGATATCATCTACTGCGTTACCTATACCTGCTTTGATAGTGCTCATAAGTGCAAGTTTGTATTCCAGTAGTTCAGTTTTACTATACTAACTGAAGACAACATAAACTGGGCTCAGATTACAGGAGAATCCAAACCGATTATGAAATCTGGCTGCAGCATAAGGAGAATCTCAGCCGATTTTCATCTTGTTTACATGTTAGCTAGTGTGTTAGCAGCTTTCTAACATTCTCCCAGTATGTTTAAAATTGAGACGATTTCAACCTAGCTCTTCTCTTTGTCTTTATGATTGTGGCACCTTTTCGACACATCTCGCTTTATTGCAAAACTTCCACAAGCAGTTTCCTCCATCTCCACAAAAGTTTTACTTAACTACATAAATTCTGTGATTCTATCAATTCTAAAACAGCAATTGTGATTACTTAAAAGCAAAATGTTAATAACAACAGAGATATATATTACCGTGTAATAAACAAGATGAGTACATAGAAGAAGAAAAAAACTGAGATAGTGACTAGTAGAAAAGGCTTACGGTTGAAATGCATGAGTGGTGACTAACTGAAGACACTGATTAGTACTAGTTTATGAATGAATGAGTAATTCTAATTAAATATTTGAGCGAATTCATGTTAAAACGGCTTGCCATGTTTCCAACATCAAGCGTTTGGGATGGGCGGTGGTTAGTGTGACTGTGTTTTAACTAGACGTTTTTGATGCAGTGTTGAGTTTAAAAATGCAACGGTTATTGGGAAGCTGCAGATAAATGCTGCACGATTGTCGCGTGGTGAAACAAAGTGCAATTTCTCCACCCTACCTTCCGACGCTTTCAGAATTGACCCACATGCCAGTCCGCGTGGTTCCCTCCTGGCTCCCGTTAAACCGGGTGCAGGAGATCAAATTAAACCGTTAAATGACCGAGGCGTCTCTTGAAAACTCGCGACTGTTTTGTGTTCAAGTCGCTGGCGTGTCACGGCTGACACAAAGGAAACATCTTCACACTCGCGCTCTCTGCTGAGCTGAAAGAGATCCCCTGAAACAAGTTTGCAGAATGCAGTAAAGACACTCAAACGATACGTGTGCTACATCTATCCCTCGCTCTTTCAACGATTCCTCTTTCTCCTGAAATTACTGACATTTATAGGTAAGCTCTCATTTTGGGGCGTTCGTCTCTGTGTTATTGTTTCTACAGCTGATTTCGCCAATGACACGCCCCTACTCGTGCGTCACGTAAATTGAACTCGCCCAGAATCCATGTAACTGTGACCGGCAGCCAATCAAATCCATAGCAGCCAATGGCCCCGCCCCGTCTGGAACGGTCGCCTCGGCCCGTTAACCCACAGTCTACCAGTCATTTGTTTAGACTCAAACTGACAGGAGAAGCGGTTACAAAACGTTTTCTACGGCAGAACGGACTGTAGTTATGTTTGAAAAACTGGTGTCATACATTGAATCACTGGTCCAGATATTCATGACGTTATTTTATTAGGATAGCACGCGTAACTTCAGGTTTCAGTCACACATTGCACATTCGTCACTACAGACCGGAACACTGCAGTGTTTCATTGCACACTTTTCTTTTTCGTAATTCACAGTTTCACGTGATGTAAACACACTTCCAGAAACGCCCACATAGAGGACAAAAGAAGGCTTTCGTCCGATGACCGCCAATTATTTTAGGGGGTAATGTAGTAGGCTACGGTAGAGACATTTAAAGTCCAAATTCAGTATACACCTCGATGATGATGCATACTTTGCACAGTCAAGCAGATGAACCCAGAATATCAACGCGACGTTTCACATGAAATGTTTTCCCATAGCAAACCGTTATAAAGAGAACACTTCACCATTTAGCGCATTGCGTTCATATTCCACGGTCATCTGCTTGCCTGTACGCATCATTAAAAGGTGTGTAATTAATTTGATCTTTTAATATACTGTTCGAAAGTCACTTAAGTGTTTCACATAAAACATTAAACGTTTAGTTAAAATATAGCGGTGGGTGTTTTATATGCATTGCAAATGGCCAAAACATGCATTTTGTTCACTTATCTTTGTTTTAGAGATTATCTAAATATCTGTGGAATGGAAACAGATGGAAAATTGACAGGCTTTTCTGCCCGCGGGTCTTCGAGGCAGTCACGTGACTGAAAACTGTGATAACATTGTAAAACTAAAATGCTGTCTATTCACAATTAACGGTGTCATTTCCACATAAGGGTGACAGCTGTACAATAAATGCATGACATAAAAATGATGTGCAGGATCTTGCACCTAACAGAATCTTTTTTTTTTTTTTTTTATGGATACAAATTGACACCAAGCATGAACTACTACATAGTGTGTGTGTGTGTGTGTGTGTGTGTGTGTGTGTGCACCCATTAGGGGGACTTACATTTATTTAAAATAATGTTATAGCCTATTAAAAAAGTTACAGTATAAGCCTAATGTTACATCTGCTAAAGACATTATGTTTAACATTTCTTGCACTGGAGAAAAAAAAAAACATAAGTTTAGCTTATACATGCATCTTTGAGCTCACACTGTTATTTTTTCTGCAATCAGCGTTCAGCTTTGGCAAACAATATTAAGACGTTTTAATGCCATTTAAAACATTTAATGGCTCTCAGCAATTGCTAGAGGATCTAAAACATTTGTATTGGCAGATTCTGTGAATTTGTTTCATATCTGGTTACTTGTCGGATATATTTACCCATTTAATGTTTAACATGTTAACCAGTTTGTGTTAATAAAAAAGATACAGATTAAAAGCTTAACTTATATTTTGTTTTATTATTATTTCCATTATGATTTCAGCAGAAGTACAAGATCGTTAATTATTGTAGTAGCGGGAGTCTTGTAGTAACGTATTATTTTATGGCATAATAGTGTCAGGGGAACTCGTTGATATGTTTGCCTCTGTAATTTGCTAAAATAGACACAGAAAGTAATGAATACTGACCTCTAGTGATTTCTACTGGTATAAATCACAACACAGACCTTTAGAAAGTGGAGAGAAAGAGAGAAAAGATCGCTAAACAGCATACTGTTCCCATTTTTATAGTATTGAGATTTGGACTACATTCACTGAAACAATGAGCCCGTAAAAAAAAAAAACTCTCTCTCAAACATCCAGACTGAGAATGGGGTCTGACCATGATGTCACTGCATAAAGCCTGGCAGCGATGTCAGTCACAGGCATACAGAGCCTGTTCCCACACTTCAGTCAATACAGCCCTTTCTGCCATCCATCTCAGACCCAGCTGGACTCTAGCAGGCATGCCAGTGCCAGTGCAGCAGTGGGCCCTGAGAAAGTGATGCCCCTGTGGCCCCTCTGGAGCCCCCGGAATGAGAGTGAGAGATGGAAAGTTGAGTGAGTCGTGCAACTCAGAGCTATGAACATGTGGGCATTGTGAGATTTGTCTATGAAAGGGTTTAAATGAAATGATGTATTATAAGTTGAGGTTAGTGAAAGTGTCTGAACCTGTAATTTACAGTCAGGCTTCTTATACTGACACTATGACATTGCAAAGCGAAGGAAATTGAGAGCAGAAACATAAATTAGACTGGGTGGATAAAGGGAGAGCCTGGGGAACATTATGAAGTGTCTCCTGCCGAGTGGAGCTATGTTTGTTATTGAGGCTTGTGGATGTTTTAAACAAACTTACACATACTCTCACTTGGCATAAACACGCTAACATGCATCCACTGTATATGTAAGATGCTGGCCCTTACAAACTGTGTTTACATGCTCCCGCAGTATGTTCAGCTATCATAACAGGATGCGTAACACTTTCTACTGCAAACATATTCAGCTTCAGACTAGGCAAAGTAGGTCAAACCTGTTATACAATGGGGAATCTTTTTAAGGAGCATAAATGCAATGAAGTTGATTCACAAAATGGCATGAACAGGAAGTCGTAGGACAACACTACATCAGTATAGCGATACCAGCAGACAAACTGTTATTGTGCTTTTGTTAAAGAAGGGATAAGATTTAGCACTATGAACACAATGTCTCTAAACAAGTCTTAATGCAAATAATTTGGAGAAAAAGAAGAATTTGACATTCTGAGAACAGGGGGAGGTTTCCTGGTATCAGTCCACAAACAGTGGCATGGTGTTGGCCATGCGAGAGGCTTGTGAGGTTGTGTGCAGAACCTCTAAACAAGGATAAGGTTTAGAAAAGCAATGTAGATAAAACTAAAGAAAAGGGGAATGCGTGTAGAATGAAAGGCGGAAAAGAAAGAACACTTAAATACAGTTCATGGCAATTAATTAAAATGGTGCTATACCCTTAAAATAAAATCCATAAATATACAGCATAATATACTGTTAATATAAAGAAATTTTCTGTATTTTTAAAGTGTGAATGCTGTAATATGGCACTAAAATTAAAGTCATCATGAAATGGAAATCTATTTTCTAAATGCATATTACAGATCTTATTGTAAACAATTCACCTGTGCACGTTTCAATTAAATTTTTTATAAATTTTTTTATCAAAATGTCATAACTGGTCCTTCCGGAGAAAACATCAGACTTCTCTCCAGTTATACGTATGTATATATATATGTTTGTGTATGTATGTGGACTGTTTATTCATTTTTGGCAATGTCCGCTTTTGTTAATCAGGTCAAAAAAATTATTGTAATCTTGAAACCTTAAAAGCGGCAAAAGACAGGCAGAGGACAGGCGTATTATGGAAGAGAATATTTCCACAACACTGGGACAGGCAACACTTTCTTATCAATGCACAATTTCAAACTCTCCAAGTATGTTAACACTGTGAGTTCAGGCCAGCTGTCAGTGTGCAACATGTGACCTACTTACTGTTCTGATTTACGTACAGCACACTAGATGTCAACTTTCATCCAAAGCATGTATAAAGTGTATTCCCATACTGTGGTAGATATATTCATATTTTAGTAACTCAGTTATAGATTTTGTGTATACTGTGTTCATTTCAGAAACCTTGCACTCGTCCACTATGCTGAAATATATTCCCATCTCCTCAAATATGTTTTCATATCAGTCTTCCCACTGACAAGAAACAGGTTCCTGAGAGCCTGGTCATCACACACAAATACACCTACAACAAACTAGAGCTGGAAAACAATACTGACTTCATCTAAACACCTCAAACATCCCAAGAATGACTTTTACTAGTATTAAAATACATATTTTCACAAATGTCCTGAGTTTCCTGAATGGCTGGTGCCAATAAATTGTAAATATGAGTTTATAGCCTGTATTCAATGCGATAATGCCCAAAACATAAAACATGACCAGTGTGGCCCAATTCGTCAACAAATGACTCATTAACTGTAATCATTCGAGGTCAGCAAAACCTGATTACTGGTGACCACCGTGAGATGCATGCTGGTTAGAAAAGAGCCAGAGTGATGTCAGACTTGTACTGATGTCATGTGGATATTCCCAAACAGCGCAACATTGTGATCTCTGTGTGGGATGTTTGATTGTTGTCATATATTTAAAATATGTGTCTTCATCAAACTAAAAATGGCAACATAGTATATAATTATGAATCACACAATTTCTGCCTTTTATCTTGTAGATGTCTGATCTTCTATGAGAAATCAGAACTGTCTGTCTCATCTGCATTTGCTTCACTCCTCCCCTTACTGCAGTTGTCTACACTTTTCGACTTTTAAGGCAAAGCTAAGTGCATCTCAAAATAGCCTTGTTTCTTTTTAAAGGGGGGGGGGGGTGAAATGCTCATTTTCACTCAATATCCTGTTAATCTTGAGTACCTATAGAGTAGTACTGCATCCTTCATAACTCCAAAAAGTCTTTAGTTTTATTATATTTATAAGAGAAAGATAGTCTGTACCGTTTTTTTTTTTTTTGGTAATCTGTGCAGGGTTGTCTTGCCCTGGCAACCAAAAACACACTTCTTTTGTGACATTTCGCTCTCGCTCTGTGAATGTCTGTTGTGCTCTCAGTGCTCTGCTATACGGGAGCGCACGCTCTTCCAGCAGAAGTGTCCTTAGGACCCATATAAGGAAATTCCGTTCCATTTAACGTCACACAGAGCCATACTCGAAAAAAACTTTCCGAAACTTGTGACAAACCGGAAGGAGTATTTTTGGAACAGAAATACTCCTTCAAACGTACAACTTAATTTTTGAAACTTTGTCCATGTTTAGCATGGGAATCCAACTCTTTAACAGTGTAAAAAACTCAGTATGCATGAAATAGCATTTCACCCCCCCTTTAATGAATCAAAAACATACAACAAAACCAGTGTGCCCTAAGTCATTAACACACGACTCTCATAAGGCATAGTTTGGCCCGGTTAATTAATTAAAGATTCTAACGAGATGGTTCTTTTGAGTGAATCAAAAGACATACAGTGTGACCAATGTGTCTCAATGTGTCTTAACTTCTTGACAAGTTAACATTTAAAAAAAAAATCTGAATCACTGTATAATATGTAGCACTGTCACAGTGAGAATTTCTTTAATTTATAAGCATTTTAACTCAAATAAAAAATTTTATTAGAACTGAATAGCAAAATCTGTATTGATACCCAGCCCTACTACAAACACAAAGTGGAGGCCAACACTCATTAGATTTATCCAATGGCAAAAGCACCTCCCAAACACAACACCTCCACCCAATACTCTAGTCTAGAGAATGCAGTTGTGCTGTTGTTTGTTTGAAGGTAACTACATCCCTCCATCCTATTGCAAACTACAGCCTTGAAGAAATAATGAAAGAGTAAGATGGCTTTTTAGGAGGTTCTCCTGTATTCTTCAGTGACAAATCTTTTTTGGTGAAGATGGAGTGAGCTTATCCTTGCTCTAGGCTTCACTCAAGTCTAACTCACCAACCCTCATTAGGATAGGGTTATTAATAATACCTCCAAGTAAGTCACTGACAGACACTGCTCTAAATCTGCAATCAGTTAATATCTGGTTGTTGTAGTTTTTTTTTTCAGTGGAATTTTTTATGACTATTTCACATCTAACTTTAGATGATAACTGCTTTTACAATCACTCTGAGCTGTTCAATCATGGGGCCACACTGAGCGTCCTTCAAGAGAACCAAACTTCAGCTTGAATTAATTTAGTAATATAAGTTTGTACATATAGGTTGAAATCTATAATGACTTTTATGACTAAGAGGGGACATTTTTAAAAAATGACACGGGACATACAAAAGATAATGAAAGGCATATTAAGTCCACCTTTCAGGAGACGTGGACCCTTCCTGTTTTCCTGAAGCTTTATAACATGTCAGTGACATCATTACCAGTTGATTATACACCCAGTTGAATTTAAAGAACTGTGTGATTAGCCTCAAGTCAAATGACTGCCTTTCTGAAATAACGTTCATTTGAAACTGCAGTCTAGAAAGTTTTAGTCATACAAAGACAAACCATTTTATTTTGTTTTTATCCACAGGTTTAAGGGGATTATGTTAAGGGAACAGACAATAAAATGTACTTTTTTCCAAATAATCAACCAAATGATTTATTAGTTTAGCCCATCAATCACTGTTGTTATGTATGGAATAAAATCTCTCAGTGCTGTCCGATCATTTGTTCTAGTTGTAATGATGCAACGCTCTTTACCAGTTAGACCTCTGGATGAGACTTTGCTGACCATCACATGTGCAAGTGTAAATTCACTTCAGGCTCTCATCATTTTGCCAGGAATATTTAATTGTTTACTTCAAATGAATGAGATGGTGGAATATATCTAATGGTAAAACTTTACTCTGAAACCTTTGGAGTGAATATGTTAAATTCATTATTCGAAATAAAAGCAAAGTTAAGACAAGTAGAAGTCATCATGTAATGCATCCTGTACAACTCAACCCTAAATAGCCTTACTAGCTTAACTGGTATATCTACCTGGGGCAACGAGATTAACTGCCATCAACATGGGCTGTGCCAGATTGAACCTGCTAGTTTAATCCAAAACAATCAACCAATTTGGAATGTCATGCAAATCTTGTCAGTGGGGTGCAGTTAAGAAACTATAACAACAATAAACATTAAAACATTTTTTCAGGTGCATGTTGGTGTACATAAAATATGAATACACAAAAAGTAATTATGTGGCACACCTAGTAGAAAACATCTAATTTATATAAAGCAAATGGAAAACCAGTATAACGTGACATTAGAAAAATGTTTTACAGTAGAGGAGGATAGGCACATTTGATAAGCAAGTTAATTAAATGTTAACATTCCAAAACAAACATCTCTGAAGCACCAAAGGCCAAACTGGAACCTGGCAGTCCATCGCCGGGAGAATGAGGAAGTTATACAGCACTCCTGTTGTTCTGCTGGGAGCTAAATCCTGAAAACAAAACACTAAATCTTAAAGGACATTTTACTGCTGTGATTTTGTTTCATAGTCTCATTTCTCTCTTTTGTTTCGGGCAAAGGGTTTTCAGAGAAAACAGGAAGGGATGTTAGTGAGATAACTGGTAAATGTAATGCTGTGGAATGTATTTCCATAGACTGTTTGAAACTGGAATAAGAGGAATAAATAAAATGAGCTCCAGAAAAAAAAAAATGACCAAAAATAACTGTTGTGTACACAGAACACAATCAAAGACAAAAGCTCATAGAACATGGAAACAAACACATGCCCACACAACAAATTGACTGTCTGGCAACCTGCTGAACACTTAAAACAGCATCTCCGAAAAACACTGGAAAAATCTATATTGCCGTTATCTCTGTGCCTCTCTCATTCTCCAACAGTAACCGATCACATTTCATTACCGTCACAACATAGCAAAACTGCTTGCAGTTTTAATTCAAATCTTTTTCAGCCTTTTATTTTTTTAATAAGTAATGTTTACTGGGAAAATAAAACACTATGATCAATTGTTAGCTCTAGAACAAGCAGTGCCACTGTCATTGGCATATGCTAATGTATTGATCACATAATGATTGGGAGGGACTGCAGTACAGTGGTACAGCAGGATGCCAGTACACACCCTGTCATGTGAATTTTAATGGACTCAACAATTAAACCTGCTCTTCTGGCAAGACAAATTGGGGTTACAAATGTGTACTTGCCAGGCGTCAAAAAAGTACAGAGAAACTGTTCCTCCTCTATATTACGTTATGTGTACTGCATAAAAAGCTTTACTCAAATTATATATGTATTTAACCAAAAATGTACTTGAGCGAAAGTAAGAAGTTTCTGTTTACTTGTACTTGTAAGTTTTAAATATTAAGGTTTGTCTTTATAAATTGACTCATGCATCCAAATGACAGAGGAGACTTCCTCATTAGCCCAGAATATACTTTTTTGGTAATTTTGTGTCATTTTATGCACATTTAACCTGGAATAGACTTTCTGCAGAATATTTAATTTTCAAGCCAAGGTCTAAATGAAATTACATGGAGTTAAAGGTATATTTTTCCCTCCTTGGAAATATAATTAAGTGTGCATTTTCTGTGCCACTAGAAACATTGCAAATAATGATTGTTTGATTGTAAGCAGGTTTCCTGAACAGTTCCAATTATAATTAAAGTAATGAAGTACAATTATTTTGTTTACTCTCCAGCCCAGTACTTGCAAGTATATAATGCAGCAGCACTTTTTGGACACTAAAGTCAAGGCAGACTTAAAAATATCTATTGTTTTACAGTTTAAAACTGACTTATATTTGTGAAATGTAGTCTTGAAAAGTTTGTGCTGTTTTATACTTATGCCACTAGGTTTGCTACTGTTATATCATGCAATGACATCATACATTTGTATGTGTAGTATAAAGAAAACCTCATATGAAAGCAATCTGTTATGTCTTGGATGACAATACGGTGAATTGCATTGTGTGCAACTGTAGAAAGGGACTCTTCTTGTCTTTTGTGCTTCATTATTGAAGAAATTAAAGCAGCAGCAGCCAGTTTGGAGTTGTGGGTGTTCTGCACAAAACGCCAAACAAGCCACTCCCAGTGGTACAGGGTTTTTCTGATGACTCACTTTGTGTGCTTGATGACTACTACTGTCTATGCTTTTTAAGGGATCACAGATTATGTTGGGTGTGCTATTTTGGAATGTGGCTTTTAGACACTGCCAGGTCAATGGGTGAGGTTGCATTTGCATCTACTGTAAAGAAAGTAAAAGATGTGCGAGTTATTTAATTTCGATATTCTACACTGAGTACATATGTGTGTCTAACTGCACTCTGAAAATCAGAAACTATATAGTGACTTCATAACCAAATGTTAAATAAAGAATATATAACAAAATAGAGATGTTATAATAAGTGGGTTTTTAGTTATTAACTCTCTCACACACACAAAGCTTTATGCAGATACAGTGCATACAGTACAATATACAGGCATACCATGCTAAAAGTGCCTCTTAATACTTTAATGAATCCCACACCTACCCAAGCAAGCTTTTTAAAAGCATTTTTAAATGAGTCACAATGTTTTACACTGTTTTTTGGGGCTCAGGAAGTTATGTGAGATATTTGAAGTAAAATAGCCAAGGAAACATGGGCATTTGCTGTAGCCACAGTGGCATGATCCAAAAGCAACTGTTGCATGACTTGATAAAAATGCTGCACTGCCTGGACCTACAGACCCAATGGAAGCCTCTCAATTTGAAAAGATTATTATGCTTAACAGGCCTCAGTGGGAGGCATCTAATCTATGCTCATATGTTGATTTTGTGCAGTTATTTGTGCACCTGTATTACACCTAGAAGTTGCACCGACAATCTGTCATACCAAACAAGCAAATTACTACCCTATTTACATCTTGGCAAATCAGAAACCAAAGCTCCTAAACCACATATAAACTGCAGGCCGCACTAAAAGGATTATACTGATTATGCCTAACTAATGATGAGCTCTGGGCTTACTGATATTACATATTAAGGAAAACATTCAGACACCATGGTATAACAAGCACACTCACACCTTAAAAAGAGCAACCCAGACAATACATGAGCACAGCTGAAAGAAAACAAAATCAGAGGTATTTCATATTGCATGGCAGGAAATTACTTCTACTTATAGAAAAGCTCTAAAAACAGCTATATCTACTTATTTTCCATCGCTCTAGAAGAGAACAAACACCACCCCAGACATTTATTCAATACAGTGGCTAAATTAACAAAAAATAAAAGCATTAAACAGTTGCAGACCTTTCCCAACAGCACAAAAGTAATGACTTCATGTACTTCTTTACTTCAAAGTTAAACTATTATATAAAATTATAACCATGAAGCTGTCAGGCACAGTATCACATCAGATCATAGTGCACTATAAATCCCCTGAGGAACAATTCCACCCATTCTCTGCAATAGGACAAGAAGAATTGTATAAACTTGTTAAATCATAAAAACCAACAACATGTATGTTGTGTTAGACCCTACAACTCCATCTAAGCTACAAAAGAGGTGCTTCCAGAAGTCATAGATCCTCTTCTGAATATTAATAATTCATTTTAATATTAGGATGTGTCTCTTAAACCTGTCCCTAAAACTGGGGGCAGCTGTGGCCTAATGGTTAGAGAGTTAAACTTATAACCCAAAGGTCACAGGTTTGGGTCTTGGTGCTGGCAGGAGTTGTGAGTGTTGGGGGAATGAATGAATAGCATTCTTCCACCCTCAATACCCATGGCTGAAGTACCCTTGAGCAAGGCACTGAACCACCAGATGCTCCCTGGGTGCTGGATATACGCACCCACTCCTTCGGGGTGCGTTCACTACTCACTGCTGTGTGTGTGTGTGTGTGTGTGTACTTGGATGGGTTAAATGCGGAGCACCAATTCCAAGTATGGGTTACCATACTTGGCAAATGTCATGACTTTCTTTCTTTCAAATTGGCTATTATTAAGCAATTTGTTAAAAAAAACACACACACACACACAACTTGATCCTAGAGAATTAGTTCATTACAGGCCAATCTCTCTTTTCTGTCAAAAATATTAGAAAAGGCAGTATCCTCTCAGCTATTTTCCTTCTTAGAGAGAAATGGTATCTCTGAGGATTTAGACCATCTCATAGTACAGAGACTGCTCTCATCAGTTACAAATGACCTGCTTTTATCATCCAAACATGATTGTATTTCTCTGTAAGTGCTACTAGATCTTAGTGCTGCATTTGATGATTTCTACAATACCATTCTTTTGAGTAGACTACAAAATTAAGTTTGCATTAGTGGAATTGCATTGTCATGGTTCAAATCTTACTTATCTGACCGTCATTAATTTGTAGTAGTAAATAATGAAAAATCATATCGATCACAAGTATATCACAGTATAGAGTGCCAGAAGGCTCAGTAATAGGACCATTGCTTTTCAGACTTAAAATGTTACCCTCAGTAGATCATCAAGAAACACGGTGTGAGCTTTCACTGTTATGCTAATGATATGCAGCTCTATATTTCTTTGTGGTCCAATGAAACCTACAAATTTGCAAAACTAACAGAATGCATAGTTGATATAAAAACTAGATGACTAGTATTTTCCTCCTGCCAAATTCTGAAAAAAACCCCCAGATATTTTAATTATTGGACCAAAAAACTCTACCTAAAACACTGTCTATCACTTGATGGCTGCTCTGTTAATTCCTTGTCATCAGTTAGGAACTTAGGTGTGCTATTTGATAGCAATATTTCCTTTGAAATCTAAGTTTCTTGCAATGCATTTGTAAAATGCATTTGTAAAACTGTATTTTTGCTAGTTTTGCCAGGCCCGAGGAGAACTAGGGTCCCGACTGACCCTGGTTTCTCCCAAGGTTTTTTCTCCATTTCTGTCACCGATGGAGTTTTGGTTTCTTACCGCTGTCGCCTCTGGCTTTCTTAGCTGGAGACACTTGACAGATTGCACAGACACAAGTGGAAGAGAGTGGAACTACATGATGATGACTTGACTGAATTATCAATTAACTGACTTTAGCTGGAAAAATGACACAGTTATTATCTTCTTGCATTGTTGACAAACTATTTTCCTTTTTGACATTTTAAAGCTGCTTTGACATATCCAGTATTGTATAAAGCACTATAAATAAAGGTGACTTGCCTTGACACGACTTGGAAGGATCTGCCACTACAGATAGTGTGTTACTTTTATTTTGATTGGCAGAATTCTTCTAAAATTTTGCTTTAAATGTTACTAGTCATCTTTCAAATGTTTGTCATGATATGAAAAAGAAAAACAAAACATGACAAATCAACATCTGTCAACTGTTTTGTCAGAGCAACCAAACCAGTAAAATTTTAATGCAACAAAATTTTACTAGAAAAAAACTCTCCCACACAGACAACAGACCTTGGAATGTATTATTAAAAATGAGAATCACTTCATGCAGCACCCAAAAGTTTATTTATTTATTTTTATTGTCTGTGATTGTTTGAAAAAAGCTCTGCAAAATTCAAAACAATATTGTCAAATGAAAAACTTCATACATCTAATTGCAGTGGGCGATAACTGTAGTGACAAGCGATCTTGGGTGACTGAGTTCAAGCTCCCCAAAAGTGTGTCAACAGTTGTGCAATATGCAACCCTATCTGCAGTCTCCAGTGATGGAAGCAAATGCAGATGAACAGATTGACGGAGAGTAGGAGCTGGAGAGGGAATCTGGAATAGGGCAGGGAGGAGACAGGAAAGGCATGGGGGAGGGGTAGTGTACCTTATCGCTGGACAATTTCAGCATAACACTTGCCTGTCCTCACATCTGTCAGCACTGTCACTCATGTACTGCATGTGTCTGTATACAGGAAACATGCTAATGCCACTAAAAGTTTTACAACCAAAGCAGTGAGGTACATTTTTATCATTTCATAATATTTTTTTTAATTATTACAAATAAACTTTATCAATTTAATAATTAATTAATTATCTGGCAAGTGCACATTATAAGCTCTACTTCCATGTATGGCCAAAGGCTTCTCTATCACACTATTTGCTCAGACAGGGACAAGACAAAGAGTGACAAAATGTATCACCTTAAGTTTAAAAAAAGATAGAAGGTGAGAAGGTGTATAAGACTTTTAGCAAAGTTTCTCAATAACTAGTCTCAGCTTCAGGCAATATGTCCACAGATCACACAGTCTGTTCAATGAGAGTCTAATGCATACAACTCACAAAAATGGCAAGCACTGCTTAAAATCTTCTTTTCCAAATGGATGGCACTTCCTAATAAGTCAATTTGATACATGAGAGCAGAATCTGATATTACACTTGTTTTCTGATATCTGCCAAATACATAAATAGAAAAACTGTGGCTGGTCACTGTGCATGTCAGATGGTCTGTCTCTTTCTAACTAAGTGGGCAGTTCTTTACCAGAATAAGCTACAATAAGGACCAGACTTTTAAAGCAAGTCAAAAGTCCAGCTATGTGAGACTACTTAAAAAGTTCACTTACTCACTGCATTACTAAAGTTTACAGTTGTCTCTCATTCTCACTACCCTTTTTCAAACCCTCTTTTTTGTATGCTGCCGAGATTCTTTTCCCCACCACAACCCCTTGTGAGTCTTCCCAAGGATCTACTCTCTTCTTTCTCCTTCCACTCCCTCTCCCACTCTTTTCTCTCACTATCAGCCTGCTGTCCTGGCCTCAACTTTCTTTGCACACGGACTCTCCCCTTTCAAAAACAACTGCGAGAGTAGCCAAAAACACAGAGGGAGACAGAACACTGTACAATGACCGTCTCTCTAAACTGCATTGCTCCAGCACAGACCGACATCATGTGCTTTGGGGAAAAGATGCATGTTTGTTTTTTCCCATGTTTGTATATATGCTGTGTGTGCAGAGGTCAGCTGCTGACAGGCACCAATAATGAACAGCACTTGTCTCTGTGTGATGTTATGTGTGTATTTCTTCTCATGTGTCGTGTTTGCATGCTTCACTCATCCTGTCTTGTGATGACACTTCCCTCTAACTGCACACTAGAATTTCTACCTCTCTGTGTAATCCTAGTGTATCAGGCCATAGGGAGCCCAAGACCAAGTTAAAGATGTAGTTCAATACACTTTTATATAGCTCCGAGCTGTGTGGAGCTGACCAGATCCTTGGTGCTCAATTGGCCTGGGATGTTTGGAGTGCAAGAATGCTGGAAAGCTCAAATCACCAACAACATCTCTTGGAGATGGAGTAGAAAGAGAAAGAATGAGAGAGAGAGAGAGAGAGAGAGACAAAGAGAGAGAAAAAGACAAGGGGGTAACATGTTCCACACCCAAAAAAACATGGTTTTAGTTCCATGACAGCATGGAAGACAGCTGGCCCTGACGGAATACCTGGTCGTGTGCTTAAATCCTGTGCGGAGCACCTGGCTGAGGTCTTCATGTACATTTTCATCCTGTCCCTGGCCCAGGCAACTGTCCCCAGTAGTTTCAAAACCTCCATCATCATGCCAGTTCCGAAGCACTCCACTGCCTCGGCCCTTAACGACTTCTGTCGCACTCACCCCCATCATTGCCAAGTGCATTGAGAGCCTGGTTGCTTCCCATGTAAAATCCTGTCTCCCTACTACACTAGACCCATTCCAATTTGCCTATCACTGCAATAGGTCAACAGAGGACGTCATCTCACTTCACTCTGCCCTCACCCACCTGGACAATCAAAATACACATGTGAGAATGCTGTTCATTGATTTCAGTTCTGCATTTAATATTGTAATCCCCTCCAAGCTGATCTCCAAGCTCAGCCAGCTTGGAATGAGCACATCCATCTGCAACTGGATTCTAGATTTTCTGACTAACAGAGTCTGTTAAGTCAGATAGCCTCTCCTCCTCCATCATCACCCTGAACACCGGTATTCCACAGGGCTGTGTACTATCCCTCTTCTCTACTCCTTATCCACCCATGACTGTGTTCCTGTTTATGGCTCCAACACCATAATCAAATTTGAAGATGACAACACGGTGGTAGGTCTGATCAAAGATAATGATGAGTCAGCCTACAGGAATGGGGTGTAGCACCCGGCTGTGTGGTGAGCCACCAACAATCTGGAACTAAACACCCAGAAGACAAAGGAGATCATTGTGGACTTCAGGCGGACTGGGAGTCATGCACACACACCCATTTACATCGACGGAGCTGTAGTGGAGCGTGTGTTGAGTTTCAAGTTCCTTGGCATCCACTTCTCTGATGACCTCACCTGGTCCCTAAACACCTCCACCCTGGTCAAAAAGGCGCAGAAGTGCCTTTACTTCTTATGGAGCATTAAGAAAGTTCACCTGAGTCTCAGGACCCTTTTGAAATTCTACCGCTGTATGCATTGAGTGCATACTCACAAACTGCATCTCAGTGTGGTACAGCAATTGCTCCGCATCTGACCGCAAAGCACTCCAGCAGGTAGTGAAAACTGCTCAACGGATCACCAGCACTCAGTTAACGACCATTGAGAACATTTATCATAAGCGCTGCCTGGGCAGGGCAAGGAACATCATCAACGATGCCTCTCACCCTAACCATGGACTTTTCACCCTCCTTCCATCCGTCAGGCGTTGCAGGAGCCTACACTCTCGCACTAGTAGGCTCAGAAAGAGCTTCTTCCCTGAGGCTGTGACACTTCTGAACTCCACACAACCAATCTAACCTGCACCTGCTTTCTTTCTGCTCTGGTCACAGTACTTTACATACATGTATTTGCACTACTCATATTTTGCACAGACTACACATTGTTCAAGCTATCACACTGTAAACTATCTAACGTTGTTACTATACATAGCACAGTAAACTGTTTCTATAAAAATATTATTGCACTACTGATTACTTTGCATAGTTTAACAGTTTATTTATAGTTTATTATTAAAAATGTATGTATTTATTACCACTGTTCTTAAATTGCTGCTGTTCATAATGTACATATAATCTCTACACTGCATTCCTATTTATATTCTGTACATACTCTGCTTAATACTGTACATAGCAACCCCACTGTACATTCTGTAAATCATAGATTAACTTACTCTGCACGTATATGTATATAAAACACTTTATTATTGCACTCTCTGCTTCTGGTTAGATGCTAACTGCATTTAATTAGCTCTGTACTTGTACTCTGCATAATGACAATAAAGTTGAATCTAATCTAAAAAAAATCTAAAATAACAAATGAATGGAAAATCATGCAACTGTGTTCCTTAACTGTCTTTGACTGCTAGTAACGTTCCTGTGGCTCAAGTGGTAGAGCATTACATTAGCAGTGCAAGGTCGCTTTGGATAAAAGTGTCTACTTAATGCAGAAATGTAATTATGTATTTACTATTATGTACACAATCAGCCTCAAACCTATAGATATGAATCTAAGTCTAAACATTTTTCATGGCAAGTTTCATTAATTCATGGACATTTATCATAGCATAAAAAGTTATTGATTAATCCACAAATCATAGTGAAATAACACAGAACGTCCTTCTGTAACAGGTCTTATTATTGAAATGTAAATTCAGTTGATGGGTGTTTCGCACACAAAAACTATTGTTTATCATGTATTTAGTCTTGCTTTAGAATACTCTGATTCATTTTTAATACAATACAGCAGGGTGTGGTGTGGATTATGACCAGACAATCAGTGTTTAATCAGCTGTGCGAATTCCTCAAAACTTACTTGGAGAAATATGAATTCATTATAAAGTGCCATGCACATCAATTATAAATGGAAAGACTGAGATTACTCTAACTGTAAACTTGCATTACGTGTTGTTGAAGCGCAGGAGTTTCTTAGCAGTGCCAGGATCTTTCAGCCAGACACTTACCTAACCCCTGGATTCATAGTATTAACAAAACTACATTTTCTTTTGCAATGATTAAAAACATTATCTACAGTATAACATTTAACAGATTGTTGGAAAGTAAAAAATGTAATATAGTTGGGCTGTCATGTCATGACCCACTAACCCCTGTGAGCATTTTTAGAGATCCCTGGTTGAACATCCTGGGTGTAATGGAATCCTGAACCCATGTAATTTACACCAGTGACACACATATATTTGTTGTGTGTGTTTTCAAAACCGGCTGTATCTCAAAACATACTGAGCTGCCTATATAGACAGCATTTGTGGGCATCGTGCACCTGGAATATTTTTAACAAGAATGCACCTAGTGAATGTTGTCTACAAAGGCATTTGGGTAGGTTTTAAGACACAGCCAGAGCATGACAACAGATTAACAGTCCTCCTAATGGACAGTAAGCCAAAGCAAAGAAATTACCTACATTTTTTTTTTTTTTTTTGAAGAATGTTACAATGTTTGGCATTAATCATTACTGATTAACTTAATTTCTATTCATTTTTGTGTTTTCTATCTATTTCATTTCAGTGAAGAACGACTGAGAGGGGTTGAAAAAGTGCGATGCACAGTAGGTTATCAAGTTGTCACTGGCACCAAAATTTAAGGCAACAATTAAAATGAATGATTTATTCTGTTTTATTATGTAGCAATGTTTCACGGCGAACTAATGAGAGCTTTCAATCTTCACAGTTCTTTCTCGAACACTAAAACAGTAAAACATATACTAAATACAGACAACAAAACATTGCACAATATTTAAAACAAAGTTTTTTTTTTTTTTTTGACGTACCTTTGATGTGATTTCGCCTTGTGAATCTTCCGGATTACGCGCGTGAGTAAAGTGTTCACTGCCCTTCTACTTACTAAAGTTTACGGTTTTGTGTTCTTCTTCCATAAAGATAAAATAAAAAACATGTTAGCAATTGAGCTGGGACAGCCCAAAACTCTTAGGAGGGACAGCAGATGCAGAACAACAGTTCTGAGATCCTTTAAGACGGGCTTCGGTTCAGAGTCTCCTCCAAACCAAACAGACCAGACGAAGTGTGCTCGTGTGGTGCTGATGCAAGTTTTCTGTCTCGCCCTTTTGCTTCTGTCACGCCTTTGAAAAGAGATTGGTACAATTATCTCTCTGCTTTGCCACAACCATGAAGGAATGCAGTTCGGGATGTCCAGATATAGCAACGTTTACCACAGACCCCCAAGAACGACCAAACAAAGCAGGGCACAGCTGGTTTGGGAGTAAAATGAATCGCGCGAATCAAAAAGTCGCTGTGAATCATGTGAGACCATCAGCGCGATAACAGGGAGTGTTAACTTTTTTATTATGCAGTCCACAAATGTGCCCAAGTTGTCTATGGATGGCCAAAAAACTACACGCTTGCGATTCCTTTGTCTCCCCTAACCCATCCTCCCCTTTAACATGTGAGCTGCCGCTGTCTGTCACTGTCGCGTGCTCACCGTGTCGCCTCGAGACGCCTTTTGCTCCTAATACCCGACTCTGTGTCGCTCTGGCTGCTGTCGTATGCTGTCTACTTACTGTCCTGTCAAGTCCAATGACGAACGCCAGTGCCTATTAACAGCGTGACGACACTGACGCTGACACTACAGCGACACTCCCATCCATTCATAAAGTGGAGCGCGAACGATTCTGTCTCCAGCTCGCGCGGACAGTCCACGGCGCGTGTTGGGTAAGAACGCTGAAATTTAGCTCAAAGGTTGAAATTGCGCAAATGATGGAGTGGGACGAGTGTGCAAGCCGTTGTGTTTGCTAACATGGCCAATAGTGTGTTCTAAACATAGACGAAATATATTTATTATATTTAATGTAGAAATTTAGCTATGAGCTAATGTGGGTTCACAATATCTGTGATTAAGTAGGCCTAAATTCTATTAATAACACATAAGGTAAACACTGCAGTTAATTTATTTCCATTAGTGACTTTCTCTCAAGGAATACATGATGACAGTTTACAGTGCCAGAACAAAATAAATTAAAGGAATGTAAATATTTTAAATCTAAATATAACTGTTGTTATGAAAATATGAAAATGAGGATAAACTAAATATTACAAAATATTTGTAATTTTACTCTATTTTAATTGTTACTCTAAGTTTATTTATTTTACTTGTGGGTTTTATTTTTGAATAGTGATGGTTTAACTTAACGTAATACACATAAAGTAATAATAATAATAATAATAATAATAATAATAATAATAATAATGATATAAAGAAATTAATAAAGAATTATTTTCTAGAGCACCTTTTAAGAAGCTTCTCAAAGCACTTAGCTTTAAGAGTATAGCTTCATGTAATATTGCAACAGGAATACAGTATAAACAAAAGAGCCCAGGAAGATAAAATAAACAGAAACAGCAATGATTATCACAATCAACAATATGCTTGCTTAAAAAAATAAAAAAATAAATGGTTTTGAAAATGGCTAGTGACTGTGCTTCCCAAATTTCAGCTGGAAGTAGGTTCCACAACCTGGAAGCATATACAGAAAAAGCTCTGTCACTCATGGAAAGTAACCTTGTTTGAGGGACAACCAACAGACCCTGCTGAGAAGAGCGAAGACTTTGATTTGGAGTATAAGTAATTAAAATTCGAGATAAATTTCCTGGGGCCAGACTGCGGAGACCGTGGCATTTCAGTAGCTTGCAACACTTCCCAATTCAGTCTGCTGACTAGTCACAGTGTCTCCTATCATTCAGCAAAGGAGAGGCATGTTCTATTATACAAATGTTTTGCAACAAATCACATTTTCTACAGAAAACAGAGATCACTACCTGCTTTTGAATATACTGACAGGGATATTTATGAGTAGCTGTCACTTTGTTATCTTTCACACAAAGTTTAGCATTTTACTAAACAAGTACTGACATACCCACAGGGGACACACTCACCGGTGAGCATGTTAAACGAGCTTCAACTGTGCAGTTGGTTCACCTCTGCTGGACCCGTCAGAGCGCTTCACATATGGCCTACATCAGTGACATGCATGCAGCTCCATCTCATTTCAAATGCACCTGGGGCACATTCAGCAGGGTTTGTTGTTCTAGAACATTTCAGCAAATTTCAGAGAAAAGAATCCCACATGTGATTTGAGACTGATCCATTCTGAAGCAAAACTTAAACTTAAATAAACACTCTTGGGAAAATATTTTCCTGTCAATATTAAAATGTTAAACTGGCCTGAATGAACAACAATATAAATTAAAAATAAATAAATAAAACATTTAAATCATTTTTTTTAAATCAATTCAATCCAAAAATGTGTACTAAAAGATTTGTTATACATAAATAAATATATGAAATATATATTGTATGTCATCACACTGACAAAGCAAGATTTTTCCTTCTGTTTGCAAAACAGAACACTGTTCCATAACAAATGATCATTAGGTGATGCTGTTTACTGTTCGTTGAACTTAGAACTTTCTGAGAATTTACCTGATATTCCGTCTTGTTCTTAAGTATCGTCTGTTGAGTTTTTAGGCTGAATGACAAGTGAACAGTGTGGCAAAATACATGTCAGGCGATCCAAGTTTAATACCCATTTATTATTAGTTTGGACAGATATTTGTGAATTGCAAAATTGGATTTAAAGAAATGGTATGAGCTCTTTACTTTAAAAATGAACAACATAATATTTTGAGTAGTTTTTAAGGCTTAATTTATTTAATGGAATCTACCTGAATAAATCATGTAAAATCTACTAAATTATTTAATCTATGACACAATGACTTTAATAATATTAGTGAAATGTGTTCATTTATTTAAAATTGATTCTCAGAAGTTTATTTTGAGTAAGGCCAGTTTGTATACAACTTTGAGTTCTTTTGTACAATAAAAGACTTTACAGCTGATTAAACAAAGCATTTGCCTCATAGTGGTAGTACATGCAGTTATCCATAACCATAAGCTCCACTCTTCTGGACAATGGTAACAATAGAAACTTCAATGTAACAGAAACTCTTTCAAATGTCAAACATAACTGAACATTAAACATTAATAGATATTTCCTTTTACTCAAAAACACATAAAGTAACACTTAATTTCAATATTTACTCTCCATATCCAGCCATATGCAAAGCATGCTGGGAACTAACAATCACCACCAAAATAAAACTGCAAAACTGAGCTTAAAATAAGCACATAGCTATAATAATTTACTTTATTATTATTATTATTATTATTATTATTATTATTATTTATGTATTTTATTATTTATTATTATTTTAGTTTAATCAGTTCTTCAGTTCAAGACTCAAAACTGTTCAAGTTTCCTAAAAACGTAATATCTTGGTTTTATTAGTTCTCAATATTTTCTGTACAACACTGAACTACGATTTCTTTTATAAAATATACACTATTTTTAATTGTCACCTCATTTTTTTGGTAGCACTTTATTTTACAGTCCTGTTCCTCATGTACAGTATACTATGTACTTATTATAGTAATTACAATAACTATGTAATAACGAGGTACTAACCCTGAACCTACCCCTAAACCTAACCCTACCCCATGAAGTTACCTTGTATTACCAGAACTTTCTTAGATAAATACACTATCTAAGTACACTATAAGTACATGTTAGTACACGGACTGTAAAATAAAGTGCAACCATTTTTTTTTAATGAAAGTTATCCAGGGAACTATTCTTAGTTGGTTCAAATCATAATTAACAAATAGCTGTTTCTCTGTTAGACTGAGTAATTTTTCTTGATCGCCTGCTAAACTTTCCTGTGGAGAGCTCTATTGCACCCATTCTTTTTTCTTTTCATGTCTTTGGACTCTATTTTCAGAAAGCATGGTGTATCATTTCACTGCTATGCAGATGATACCCAAATTTATTTACCGCTAAAACTAAATAAACATGTTGCTCTTGGATTCTCTCTTTGCATGCCTTGATGAAGTCAAAACTTGGTTCTCTTAATTTTTCATTTTTCCTTTTTGAATAAATCAAAACCGAGGTTATAGTTTTTGGCCCCAGTAAAAATTCAGGGAACAAAATATTGATCTGGACTACCTTGCTCCATTTACTACTTCCTGCATCAAGAACTTCTCGGAGCAGAGTCTCAAATTTGCTTAACAATAAATGTGGTTATTAGTTCTTGTTTTTTTTTTTCAGCTACGTCTTCTCTCCAAAATTAAATCTTTTCTCTCTGAGAAAACTTTAGAGATTGCTATCCATGCACTCATTACTTCTCGCTTGGACTACTGCAACTCCCTTTACCTCAGCATTTCTAATCATCCATAGCTCGTCTCCAATTACGTAGTACAAAACGCTGCTGCTAAATTCCTCAAAGGACCGAATAAATTTGACCACATTATTCCAATATTGAAATCATTGCATTGGTTACCAGTGCTTCTTAGAACTGAGTTTAAAATTCTTCTTCATGTTTTTAATAAACATGTTAGAATTAGAAATAATTCTTCATTTCTATAAATAATCTGGCCCCAAGCTATATATCTGATCAACTTTATCCATACAACCCCTTCACGAAATCTTAGGTCTGGTGACCAAAGACCTCTCTCTGTCCCCAGATCATGGTTAAAGCAAGTGTAAAGAATACACTTCCAGACTATATCAGATCAGCACAGTCTTTAACTGTTTTTAAATCATCTCTAAAAACCTATTTCTTCTCTTTGGCTTCCAGTTCTTTGTGAGTTTATGATATGAATCTGTGGGTTGCTCTGTGTTCTGTGTTTGTGTTTGTTCAGCACTTTGATCAGCCTTGCTTGCTGTTTTTAAATGTGCTATATAACAAACTTGAAACTTTATATATTTTGGTAACACAGACTCAAGTCAGTCAAGTCACCTTTATTTATTTATGCCAAAGCAGCTTTACAGTGTTAAAAAGGAAAATAATTTTTCATTATTTTAGTGACGCCAACATGCAGCTCAGTTCATTTACATTCAATAGTGTCAACAATAATGTCAAATATTAAGTGTCCTCAACTAAGCAAGTCAAAAGGCAACAGTGGCAAGGAACCCAAACTCCATCGCATGACAGAAATAGAGAAAATCCTTGGGAGAAACCACGTTTAGTCGGGGGGTCAGTTCTCCTCGGCCAGATGAACCAACATGGTGTGTTAAGTTTGAGACTAGGGCTTGCATGATTCTCGTGGTCTTTGCTGAGGATTTGTGCTGATGACTTTTCTAGTTGAAGAGGTATTTATAATGTATTTATGTAATAAATAAATGTATCAGTGTAATTTTCCAAATTTGAAGTTCAGGATATTTTGACCCGCTGCTTTATGCTTGCTGTGAACGAAGTCAGAATGAACGTACTGTATATAGACTAAGAGGTATTTTCAGGTGGGGTTATTTAAAATACCAGTCTGTGTCCAAACTAAATGACCCAGTTTATTTAACCTTGTGGCAACTGGCGTTTTCACCAGAGTTTTCAGACATCCTGGGATCTGCTCCAAGAAAAAAGCTCCCTCATGCTTGCCACTCTGTTCCACAAACTGCCGTCTGAAGTAGGCCAGGAGGATGTGTCCAGACTCGTCCCTCTAAGTTAACATATGAAGTGTCCCCGAAGCATTTGCAAAATCTGTTTTCATCTTATCATCTAGAAATAATTGAGTATTGTACCTGATTCATACGTTCCACACAATCAAGTGACACTTTTGGTATTTCTAAATCTAGATTTTGGTGTAAATACAGCAGTGTACCAAACCTGATATATTTTGTTTACCAAGATTAAATTATATTAGAGAAAAAATAAATATCTGAAGTAGCTGAAAATCATAAGTCATGAGATATAAAGGTGAAAACCATAAATACAACACCCTTCAGTGATTCTATAATAATGTTTTTGCTGCTAGTCAATTTTTGAGTAATTTAAGTATGAATAAATATATGAATTACGCATTTATAACATGTGAGTTAAAAATGGCTCACTATTTGTGAGGTATTGCATTAAAACAACCCTTTTTATGCATTTAGAACTGCTTATCAATTATTTATAATGCATTTGTAAGTAAGTTATTAGTCATTTATGAACACCTTTGTTAACCCTTTACAAAGGGAACCTTAATGTAAAGTATTACATATATTTCATAAACAATTATGGAAAAACGAACAATGTACTCATCATTCTAAATACATGAGTGCACTTTTTGCAACTTGTAAAATAGTTTGTATTGAGTCTTTTCTGTGTATAGGCAGCCTACCAGCCTACAATACAACAACAAGCTGTTGCTTATTCCCTTATTCCAAAGTGTCTTTCCCAGTAGTTTTTTTGCTCAGGCTTCTACCCGAAACTATTGATGTATACTATGTACCCGTGGGCACAATGGGGAATAAAGGTGGCTTCAGTGCAGTCCATGCCTCCCCGGGGGGGTAAAGTGCTGATCATTGGGTTGGAAAGACCTTGTGTAGACTGATTCTAACTGAGCCAATGATGGCCAAAGCCATAGACACATGAAAGACTAGAGGTTATGCCTGGCCAGATCAATTTCTCTCAGCAACTAACTCTCCATGTCCCTGGCACTGAACAGACAGAGCCCACAATGGCTTGTTTTCTGTGGTATAGAGCCGTGCCATTCTCTTCACTGATCCACTTTACAAAAGCCCATTACAGAGGTGCCAACTGAGCTTGAACAATCACCCACAAAAGCTGTTATTTACATAGATTCTGTCCCCAGTCTCAACCCATCTGCCCAAATAAAAAATTGTCCAGTGGCAGACTAGTTGAGCTCTTCTCACTCTACGAGGCAATATCTTTGAGTTGTAAACACATGGAAGCTTTTTTAAGTAAGGATAAAAGAGCTAACAAATAATTAGAAATAAGTTTGTACATTTCATGAGAAAAATTATAAACATTTTAATAAAGAGTTATGATAATTTATAGAATTTATAGTCCGACTATAAAATGTTAAGATTTTATTTCTGTTGTATTTCTATGTCCAGAGAGTCGAAAAAGCATTTCACTGTACAAATCATATTATTTATGGTTGTGTGTGTGTGCATGTGTTTGTGTATATATGTGTTACAAATTTGAATTTGAACAATTCATTGACGAGACAAAATAAACAAATTCAAATTGCAATAAATGTTGAGGTACATATGGATTGAATTGAAAAGGTGGCCAGAAACCTTTCTTCAAAAACAAGATGAAATCAAAATGAAAATCAAAAAGTCAAAATGAAGTAAATCTGTTTGTTCACTTCTAAAATAAACATTCTTAATTTAAAATGGCCTTAATAGATTTTATCTGGGGAAAACTGTGTCACTAAAGCCCATCACAGTTGGATAGCAGGTGTTACTTAGAGTTGAACTGAGCTACTGAGAATTGAGGTTTTGCAGGAAGCCCATCCACACACCTGCGCTCAGCCAGCCCCCCTCACGCTCTACCCGCGTTTCTATAAGATCAGCATGAGACGGTCTGATCTGGGCTGGGCTGCATAGCCCAACTGTACCTGCCACATGCCCATCCTCAGCTTGGCTCTCCACTGAGCTATGAATAGAAACTTAGCGAACGAGAGATAAGCAGTAGGCTTTGGCACATGCCACACTCCTAGCAGCACTTTTGGGTCGCCATGGAAACAGGAACAAGTACAGCTAACACTGCCCCAACATCTACCTATCATGCCCACTCAAGATCATTAACATTGCACGTTTATTTCCTAACCTCCATGACAGGTGAGAGTCTTCTTCTGAAATTTGAGGGTCAGTGGAATAAAATGCTGGGTCAGCATTTTATTAATATACCTCAGGCGAAAAACCTTCAGCTACATTTCTGTGAGAATTTCCTCAAATTGCTTCTCACGGATTATGAATGCATCCACTCAGGTGTACAATGCTTGGTAAGATGAGTTTAAATATAAAACAGTATGTTGCCATGTAAGCAATATCATATTCCAGACTGTTGGCCTGCATGAACCACATTCACATTTGCAGGTATGATGCGGAAGTAAACTTTAGCACTGTAAACATCTGTAGAAGAAGCCTACATGATTCCCATTTGCTTCTATAACAAAAGAAACAATTTCTAAGAAGTGAAACGTTGACTGCAGTCATTTCACAAGCGGCTGAATTAAAAATGCCGATGTGACAAATATTGTTATAAATGTGCATTACGTAAGGGCAAGGGAAAGACATGACAGGAACTATAACAAAAAGTTCCTTAACTGGGGAAGTCATGGCCTAGTGGTTAGAGAGTTTGACTCCTAACCCTAAGGTTATGGGTTTACGTCTCAGGCTGGCAATACCACGACTGAAGTGACCTTGAGCAAGGAACTGAACCCTCAACTGTTTCCTGGGTGCTGTGGCATAAATGGCTGCCCACTGCTCTGGGTGTCAGTGAAAGTAGTAATAAATGACATGTCATTAGAGTCTTCCTTTGTTGACACTTTCATTTCCAAACTAAGCTCAAGCAGAATCAACTATTTTGCATCTCCAAGCAAAACAGCAGGCCTGTCCATAAACCCGCACTTACGGTCTTTGCATTTGACCCCTTGTCTGCTTGCATGACACATTTCCTGTATGTGGCTAAAGTGTTCATATTCCCTTTATTTGGATCAAGTATTAGCTACCGATTTTTAATCATGTGAGTTTCTGATTATAGTGCATGATGGGATACGCTTATCCTCGAATACTACTCAGAATCAGAATCAGCGTTATTTGCCAGGTGTGCGCAAATGCATGAGGAATTTGTTGTCTTTTTTTTTTAAGGTGCTCCTGATACATACAAACATACATGCTTACATATACATCTGACATGAAAACAAAAAACAAAAATAAATGTTGCAAGACCTAGCAATAAATCATGTGAAAGAATCTGGAGCAGTATATTGATTTATGTACAGATTTATGCATTTTTACTCTATATAGAACTGTACTACTTCTCGAATACTAAACAGTGAAAATGACTAAATATAAGCACCCATTTTCAGTCAAAGCTGAGGACCAGAACTAACTGTTTTATTATACTTATAATTATTACATTTAAGCAAAAGCAAAGCATTGTATTTTCAAATGAAGTCTGAGCAAAATGTCTGATGACTATTCACTAATCACTGGTAGAATCTACTGCAGCATAACTCAGAGTAACGGTCTACTATTAAAGACCACCTTCTGCACTTCTTCTTATCAAAGGCAAACCTGAGATGTTTGCACTTCATTTGACCATTTTCATTTACTGTCTATCCTCATAACTGTCTGGAAAGACTAAATGAACAGACTGTAATATTTGTCTTTCTGCTCTATTTAGATGTCAGCATTGGTTCACCTCTGATCACGCTGTCCAGGCCAGAGTGCCCATCTGGAGCCCACACGGTCCATCAACCCAGTCTCCTATATAAACCTGTTCAAGAGGTGAATTGACCTATTGGTAGGCTCCACCCCCCTTAATTACTGTTGCTAAATTGAACAAACAAAAAGAGTTGATAACCATCTTACAATGACAGATTGCAGCGTGAAAACCTTGTTAAATTTTGGACAAAGAAGAACCACCTCTCATAGAGGAGTGTTCAAGTGGGACTTGAAAGATTTTAAAATAAATATGGTGGGTACAAAGATTAATTAGGAAGCGAGGCTTTACAGATCACAATGCAAGTGGGTGAAAGCTCATGTTACTGTTGTCATGATCGCAGATGACAACATCCAGGATCAACACCGTTCATGTACTGCAGGGTAAGGTTAAACTAATTTACATTTAACCGGTTTAATATGGAGAGGCTGCTGCTACCAAAGATGAACAATCATGCACTAGTCTTCCACAGAAGTGGCACCATCTTCTCAGGCATCAGAGTTACAAGTACCACAGGCATGTCATTTTACCATTTTTGTAGCATAAACCCCATCAAACCGATAAGGGGTTCAGATCTTCCAATGTTTCTCTATGGCGCTGAAACCTAAAGATGTCCGAGTTTCGGTCCCTGTGCAACTGATACTCAACTGCCATTGGCTCATCTGCATTCAAGGGGAGTGGCTAACCAATAGGTCAGTTCCCTGTATGGGTGTTCTATTTCCAGGGCATGCCGATGTCACGGCCTCTAGGATCTTGTGACTGTGGTGTCTGGAATAGAGAACACTGACTGTTAATATGCTAAAGTAAAAATCTGACTTCATGTGTATCATGTTTTGTGTAGTAATTTGGATGGGAAAACAGACTGTAGTACAAATCTTGGGTCTTTTGGGTTATAGTTGGGCTGAGAGGATTGGGGTCAGGTTTGCGTTTGAGTTTGCTTGTATTTATGACTAGGTAAAATTTCTGCTCAGCACAGCAAATTTAGTTCCTTTCAGAGGGCAAAGGCCAGTGTGTCAAGAGTGTAGTGGGTTTCCTTGAGTGACAGCACAGCTGGAGCATGCAAACACACACATACACACGTACACACTCAGAAGAAAATAAGAAAACAGTACTCCCATGATTACTCATGGTAATTCTATATTATGTAATTGATATGTCTCTGTTATGGCCTGCAGCCAGTTCATTGGAGCAATTATTGTTTTAAATGTTTTTAATATGCTTCTACATGGGCTAATTTTAAATCTAAATCCTTTGAGGCAAATATTGCACTACATTGTTATATATTTAGCCAGCGAGTGAATGTTTGCACAAGCAGACTGATAATAATAATAAAAAGAAACTCTTTGCACACACTACTGAGACAAGAAAATGTTGCTTACATTGCAATGTCAAAGTCCTGTTCCCCGATTAAACAAATACTAACACTGCATTTTGGACAAATTCAGAGTCAACTAAAACTAATGTCTACAACATCATGGCATTGAAGTCTGTTATGGATGAATTCATGCAACTGCTCTAGATCTAAATCTTAAGTGTGTGTGTTTGAGTGCACCATGTAATCACAGGTTTCCCATGTGATACAGATCAAAACATATTGACTTCAAAACTTGACATATGATACCAGGTCCGAACACTCTGTGAAAAACTTACCAGGAACTCCCTGGAAAGACCTTGCTGCTCTGCAAACATTATCAGTTGACATAATCATGAAACAGTTATATAACTAAATATCTGACTAAAGCAAGTTCAAAGGGTGGAGTGTTGGATTCAAGCCTGAAAACAAACTTTGCATTTTGCTTGAACTAAAAAGCCTTGTGGAAAGATATTTCATCAGCTTAAAAATTGGTATGTTAATAAACAAAAGTGCACACCATTGAACCCATTGTACTTCTAACCCCCACAGCATTAATAATGCTACTACCCTGACTATAAGGTCTGTTCGGCATTGTATTTTGTCAACAAATATGGAAAAGAGTAAGAGAGCAATTGGATCTCCAGTAGGTTAGAGCAAATAAGATTTAAAAGTGTTTGAAAATTGCCCATGATTGTTTGAAAATACAACAATTTATGGCGTTTTACAACTATTTTCTGTTTTGGTGATTGATATCATGATTAGGTTCAGAGGAGGATGATGAAAAAAGTTCAAACAGATGTCCACAAACAAAACATCCGTTAATAAAAATAAACTCAAGTGATCCAAATACGAGAAGACAATGTAACAGAATATCAACACACAAACAGATGCCAAATGAATGAAAAGAAGGAACTTAAATACACAGGGAGATAGAACTCAAATGATGAACAGGTGATGACTCATTAATCAGAAACCATAGTAACAAGGAGTGGGAAACTAGTATCAGTATTTCTAGTACTATACTTGTGTATTTCTTTTTTCAAATGCAACCGGTTCTGAATAAGAACCCGTTCTCATTTCCCAACCTATATTGTGAAACTATTTGAACGGTTATTGTACACACACATATACATGTCCATACATAACCTGGAAACAAAGGAAAACAGGTAATAGATAGAAACAAATGAAAACAAAAATAAAACAGGCAATTCGTGAAAACTGATTTGCATGAATTCTTACAATCTTATTCTTAGGTTTTTGTATGATCTGCTTACTGACAGTTAAGTTTAGGGGAGGACCTTTTTTTGTATTAATCGTATGTTTCCATACAAATCCGTTGTACAAAAATAGTCACCTTTTCTCATGTGATTGGGTTGGAAAATACAAAGTAGCATACCGAAGATCCAGCTGGACCTGATTGTAAAATACACCACACCTGTATTTCTTTTTTCAAATGCAACCGGTTCTGAATAAGAACCCGTTCTCATTTCCCAACCTTTATTGTGAAACTATTTGAACTGATATTGCACACACACACATACATGTCCATACATAACCTATAGACCATATTTTGACTCTCTTTCACACACACACACACACACACACACACACACACACTGAGAGAGATCTAGTTTCTAGAGAGAGACACTTTTATAAACACTACACGCTCATTTTCTGGGGCCAGTGTGTTAATTTCATGATTAAGTCCCGCTTCACACATATAAAGAAGTAGTGCTATGCTCCCGCTAACGTGTTGATCTCTGATCACTCTGCTGCTCACTCCTCTGTGCCAAACTCACACCCTTGTGCCCTATCCTGCTGTGTCATTTGATTACACGTGGCTCAGGACATTCGTGTGTGATAATTGAGGTGCAAATCCAGACTGATGACAATAAACACACTTGATCTTTATACACAATTACCTATTTAATGCAGCTTTGCAATAAACCAGTGAGTACTGCTCCATGCTTGTCTGTAGCTGAGCTATTTTATGGTGTTCAGAAGAAATATAGACATTTGGAATATTAGCATGCATGACAGTGTAGCTTGTTTTTAGAGGATTAAAGGTTTTTCTACTAATGCAAGTAATGTATTTTAGGTGATTCTATAATCTAAGTACTAGCAGAAAACAAATAGATCTAACTTCTGCCATTTTGAAATCTGTTCTGACCATCAAAGTCGACTCCAACGGCCTCTCAATGCCTGGCAACGCTACCATTTCATTACAACTTGCATGTTTATTTAACAGTATAACACTAAAACCTGGATGTTTCTTAAGCCAGCCAATTAATATTAGCAACAGTGGGAAGAGGGGAATGCTGAGGATTGGAAATGTGGAATATTCACTGTCTGCCTGGATTTCGCAGATACAGTACTAACTATAGATATCTGTTTCATTATAATAAAAGGCCACATTAAGGGTTATTTTATTACTTTGGTTATTTTTGGTTATTATTTATCTTTCCAGGGATCTCCACTGAGTTTATAACCCTCCTCTTTAGTCAGTGGTTCTCAACCTTGTTGACTAAACAATGGCTAAATAGCAAATGCAACATGATATTATGTATATAATGGATGAAGTGTGACTTAAACCTCCAAAAGTGTTCAAATACTTTTTGGGGTCCCAGTGGAAAGCAAGAAGGAGTCATCACCACAGTAGCCTCAAGAAAAAAAGTTATACAAAACCTAAGGTATATCTTTGTATCTTTTGAAAGGGTACCACCCGACTTACAGTTTTGTAATGTTTTTTTTTATAAGACATTCAGTGTGACAGTCAGTTAATGACAAATTCATGAGGAGATTATATTGAAACTGATTTGAGAGTTTTTTGTCACAATATTATAGTTATCTTTTTCAGATTATCAATTATTTATTGCCACATGTCTTGTTTGTAACAATAGAATAGAAAGTTAGAATAAGAGGCAGAGTTGAGTTGCAGTGCCCCATGGGTAGGACACACCGATGTTTAAAACAGCTCACTCTCCATTTCCTGTTCTCACAGCACCCAGCGGAGGAGATAAGCGCAGCTGTTGGAGCGGGTGGAGTGTGCACACGTCTCACTCTCGAGATGACCAGATGAATCATCAGCATGGTGTCAACCTCTTTCTCAGTCCGCTTTCTTTTCCTCCATGTCTCCAGCCAATCTCTCTCATCCAGTATCTGTCTGTGTGTCTGATCTCACTTCCTCCTCCTGCTGATTCCAGTCTATTTATATGAACTGTTTTCAGGAGACACTTTTCCCTAATTTCCTCTTTGCGTCTGTTTTTTTCCTCAGCTCCAGACTGGTGAGGAATTATTTGTCAATCCCTGTGTGACAAAGCTTTCCCAGCAGGCTCAACGCTGAGGCCGATAGATTTTGGAAAGCCTTGAGAGGGGCAACGAGTGCCACGTGTTGCACCCAGACATCTCCAAATTAATCATTCACATTAATGGGATGCATCGGGCAGATTTTGTTTGCTGAACATCAAAGCAGGGTCACTGGGTTTGGTGATTGCTAAAAATATGATGACAAATAGGCAGGATAGAAAGTGAATAAACTCATGTTTTATATGGACACATTATTGTGCACAATTCAATGCCAGTTCGATCTCTTCTTCATGAATAAAAATGTATGTGCATCTGCAGAGTTTTATAATTGTGGTCATTTGCGTCTGTGCTGTCCTCGAAACCCTCTCCCCATCACATTTACATGAATGAACATGTAAAATCTTGCCTCAAAACATATTCCATTCAGCCTAATGAGCCTGTTATAGTCTCTATTGGCTTTTATAATAACAAGTATGGAAGCCAGAACAAACAAACAACTAATGCATGTTTAATTCCCATAGCTAATTAGACCCTTTTCTTTTGTATTGTGATGTACATTTGAGTGAATGAAGACAAATGTAGGCTGGGACTTGTTGTATTTTTTCCATTGGTTGTTGATTGTAAGAAAGGAGTGGAGTTTAGCAGGACTGAATGATTGAAGAAATCCTGCATATGGTACCAGAAATAAGTGTTGTTTTCATGGGACAATCCAACTATGACATTGAAAAGAAAAGAAACGAAACACATGCATGGATCAGGGTTATTTACTAAAACTAAAACCATTAAGAATCTTTCTGTTATTTAAATAAAGATTTACTGAAATAATATTTAAAAAAAAACTTTACTTAAAATAACTACAAACATAACTGAAATAATACAAATTATAGACATTAAAAAAACAATGACTAATAAAAATGGCAAAAACAAAACTATAATAGTACCTTGATGCACTGACATGCATGAGTGAATCATTCACAATAAAGTTAATGCATATAGAAAATAGGGGGGATTTTAATTTCATCCTGACTTTCACATTCTTAAAATACATTTTAACATTTTAATTTCAAACAGTGTATATACATGTATCCAAAGAGACCCGTTTTAAACTTCTGCTTAAGTGAAATCAGCATCTTGTGTCCTCTGAAACTGCATCGTGCCATGCTGACTGCAAACACTGAGACTCTCCAGAGGCCACAGATCTGATGTGTCTGGAGAGCACTATTGAATTTTACATGGCCTGTAGACCAGCCATAGTTTTTATTTTCCACAGATCCCACTAAACACACTGACCTTAAACACATATTGCTCACTGTGCTCCTGTGCTGCATGGCAGTGTTGCATAATTCCATTAAACGCACAGCCAGTGGAGGTCTTATTGACGCTCTCTGGACTCCCTCCGTCTCTGGTGGTCATCTGTCTGCTCTCTACCCATTAGATCTGTCCCTGTGTCATCGATATTCACCCTCTCTTCATATAAGATATGGGGCACACTCAGTGTCATCCATAGGACAAAGTTAAAAGTCTTACATAAGAGACATTATCAACAACAAGCTGAAATGGGAGGTCATGTGTGGATAATATGAGGGAACAACAGAATTATGATATAAATATTATGAGGGAGATACAGTCAAACAAGCATTGCAGATATTTTAGTGGGTTACTGAGAGAACAGCTTGATGTGATAATCTGCATTCCTGTGGTGCTCTGCTTTGACCTATAAAAACAGGAACCTGCATAGATGAAAGATGCAACGACAACAAAACATTAGGGTGACCATATGTCCTCTTTTTCCTAAATATGCCCTGGCAGGAAATTCGAAATGACCTAAAATGTCTGGGTTTTGATTTGGTTTTCATACATGCTGAAGGTAATTACTGAAAAGTAGCATGCGTGCAGGCATTGTACATGATCGACCAATCGTGGTATGTGTGAAGTTGAGCTCTATGAAGAACGGTCAAAACAATGTAAATACATGTACATATATTGTATAAGGAGTGTAGAGAACACATCGGAAGGAAAACAAAGCCTGGTCATTTTGGCCAATTTGGGCATATCTAATTTATGTTTGATATTTTTTTTACATATTGAATAGAAATGATTGCTGGATATGTTCTGATGATGTTCTATGAAATGTTTCATAGATGTTTTATATGAACCAAGGTGGTTGAATACAATTAATGCTTGAATTAAATATGCTAATTCTGATCTCAAAAGTTACAGATGTATGATCTATTGCCATCTACTGGTACACATTTCTAATTACGATAAAAGTCGCAGTAAACAAGTTATTTTATTTATTTATTTAGCTCTTCTTTAGTTGCTGAATTGTCACAGACAATTGTTTACAAAGAAACAGAAAATATGACAACAACACAAAATATAAAATATGTGGTTAAACATCAAGTTGAAATAATGATCTACATACAATGCATTTATTTCTAGACAAATACAAAGAACATTATAATTCTGCTTGGAAAAATAGCCTCTGCACTATTTAATATTCATAATATTCATAATGAATAAATACTTTTTTTATATGTTTTGTTTTCTGAACCACAAATATGATTACATGTGATCTGACTCAATTGTGAATCAAAAATTGTTCAATGAGGTAACAAAATTGTTTAATAACACTTTAGTAAATACAGTTACTAAACAAATTATGTCAGAAGCAAAACACTAACAGAACCCATTGTAACATTTTATCATATTAATGCTTGGGTCTACTGAACATGTTCTGTTTAACCAATGTTATTTTTTGTTATGTTAATTATACCTTAATTTCAGAGCACAAAAAGAGTATTTTGTACTTAGCACACCTACCAATCATGTATTCAGATGTGGCTTTTTAGGTATGTAGTGACACTGCCTATCATGATTGCACACCAATATATTGTCATGACATGACCTTCCTTCTGCAGGCGATCCACGTATGACCAATAGGACTGTCTTAGAAGTGTATGCTGTATTCCTGACTAGGCTTGCGTGTAGCGGATGATCTCACTCAAGTCATAGCCAGTTACTGCAAATGCATAGCCATCCCCGTCACAGAACTTGGCTCCGCAGATCTGTGTATCAGTCACACACTCATTGTACATGTGCTCAATCTAGAAAGGACAGAGAAACATGCGGGAGAACATTTGAAATCAGCTGAACATACAAAATGCTTTGCATTGAATGTCCATTTAATGAAACTACTAATGCAGTTCTAGTGCAAGTTCTCCACCGATCAAAAGCTTGGGGTCGGTAAGATTTTTAATGTTTCTGAAAGTCTCTTATGCTCACCAAGATTTGATCAAAGTAAAAACAGTAGTATTGTAAATATTGTTACAATTAATCTTTTATTTGAATAGTTTTTTTAGAGATGTATTAATGTATTTGCTGTCACTTTTGTTCAGTTTAATGCATTTTGCTGTGTAATATAATTAAATTATGAAAAAAAATCTTACTGACCCCAAACTTTTGAACGGTAGTGTACTGTTTGTGTCTGTGAGTGGTTTTACCTCTACACTATTAGTCTCTGGAGTCAAGCTCAGATGCCACACTCTAACCCAGGAGTCTTCTGCTGCAGAGATCAGCTTTTCCATTGAACAAAGGAAAAAAAGATCATTATATGAGATTTTACCATTTTAATAATACAATTAATTAAGCCTATTGGTGTTCATCAAAACAGATAAAAAAAAACGTATTTAAATCTGTTTTGATTAGTCAGGTTCGACTTATTTATCAAAATTTATTTGACATGAACCGAGAGAAATAAACCAATAGAAATGAAACCAAAAGAAAACATTACCGTATGCAGCTGCGAGAGGGCGCTCTATGCTGCTCAGTTCTCCTGTAGTCTACACTGAAGACATAGAGCGCCCTCTCGCGGCTGGAGACGGTAATGTTTTCTTTTGGTTCTTGGTTCTAAATAAATGTGACTTATATGTTTTTTTCCTCATCATGACATATTTTTGAACTGATGCGACTTATACTCAGGTGCGACTTATAGTCCGAAATATACGGTACTTAACATGCACATAGTAAAGTTGCATACATTAGCTGTGCAACATACAGACTGTTTACATAGCTCTTCTCTCACCAGTCCGGTGAACGGGGCGATGTCCAGTGAGTAGATCCAGCGTGCATGGGCATTGACCTCTGCATGCAGTATACCTGTGACCCCCTCATACAGACGAATCTGTCCTGTCCCATAGCCTGCAATGACTGTGCCCTTCCAGAGCTTTACTGAAGAACAACACGTGCTGAGAAAAGATATATAATAATATACATGTTATATTAATGATGCATTGCTATAAGTATAGTGGGCCTCTTTCAAAAAACACAAGCAGATGAATACATGCACATGAGTTTTTGTGAAATTTTTTGTAATGTCACTCTGACGTGAATTTTTTGATTAATGAAAAGGTACATTTTATGTTCTTTTGATAACACTTACCATAATAATAATATATAATAACACAATTAATTAGTTATCCAATTAGATTGTACTGTATAATAAATAATAAATTTAAAAATGAGACAATGTGTTTTTGATTTTATCATAGAACACTACTATTTTGAGCACCAGCATTAATGATTATACTGTATCATTTTTGTTAAGAATTTGGCCAATAACTAATTTGCATTCATGTAATTTATTGGAGCCAAACCTGAGAAGGAAGTCCGAAAGATCCTACAGGATTCTGTACACAATTCACGTTGTTGTAATCTATGGGCGGGGATTTTTACAAATAATCAATGAGTAAAATAAATAATCAATGTAAAATAAATCTCAATTCTGAGGTTTATGAATTGTTCATGAATCCAGGGAAAACTTTTCAGGAAGGTCAACTTTATTTGCAAATTTGGCAAAATATACTAATATATTTGCCAAAGTTTCATGAATGAAACCCATTGTCTCTTGTATAGTGAGTTTTAATTCCTAACATACTCAAAACCAGGAATCTTGTTGAGCAGTTGAAAATCTTCTCCTGATTTCCACACACAGAGGAGGCCAGAGTCATCAGCACTAACTAAATCAGCAATACACTCCTAAAAAAAGAAAACAGTTTAATAAAACACTTGAGCCACCAGTAACTTAAACAAACTTAACTAAACATGACAAAAAAAGCAACAACCTACAAATAGCATTTGCCCTATGAAATAACAATAATAGCAATGACATGAAAGTCACTGCAAGTTTATACCAGATTGCCTGAGCACTCCGAGGCCATGTCTGTGATTGCCTCTTTGTGTTCCTCCAAAACCTCAGACAGGGTGATGTTACTGCCTTTACTGGGAACGTCAAACACAAGCACTGAGCCAGATGAGACCCCTGAAGGAAGTGTGAGGAGTTAAAAAGGGCACTTTCAGTACACATACTAAGCAAATATGTAAATGAATTAGAATAGGTCCCTATGTAGCTACTGCTGACAGATGAAGACACTCACCTACACAAATATATTTTTCCCTCACTGCTGCAATTCCTCGAGCAAACACTGCCTTCGCTGGAAAATTACAACAGACAATGTCAGACAGGTACACAGAGGTCACAACCTGTTTCACACCTGTTTCTTTAAAGGATGTGAAAATAAAGAAAGAAAAAGAATGAACACGTTTACTGTATTTACAGACACAGAAGTGTGCACTGACCAGTCGGGGTCTCTGGTGTGTCCAGTGCATGCCAATAGACCATAATGGATCCATCCGATTCATACATCTGATGAATAAAAAAGTTCAAGTCATGTTTCCTGGGCAAATAAACCATTTTAATAGCATGGCATAACACTCAACCCACCTGGATTCCCTTCTGAGAGGTGAGAACAAGAAGATCTCTTGAGGGCAGGACACACCAGGCTGCCTGTCAGCAAAAAGAAAGAATAAAAAGAAGTTAATTAGGATTAAGGTGAAGCAATAAATGGTGTAAACAATGGCATCAAGACACTGTAGGCAAAACCGCACTAAACCAGTATAATCATCAGTCTTTATTAGCACTCAAATGGTAGGGTACCAGTGGTCTCACCTGCATGATAAGTGAGGAGCTGGTGGCCACGTTGCCTTCTTTAGACTGCAGCTGTCGGTGGGAATAGTTCAGCCCGTCCCAAGAGGCGCTGACCATGTTCACCACGTTAGCGTGCACCACCGTGAAATAGGTGAGACAGCGCGGCGCGATGCGCAGGACGCTCAGGTTGTTGTAGAGCGCCGACGCGCTGCTCTTTAACTGAATGCTTTTCTCTTTGTGGTACATCTTCTCAATTTTTTGGAAGAGCGCCGCTTGTTTACTTTATAAGCTAGGGATGTTGTTTCTGAAAGACAAGGCAGGACGTGTAAATCAGTTCAAACTAAAGGAACAGTTATGAAGAGTTTCTTGAGACAGTGAAGAGGCTGTTCAGTAACTGTTGCACTGCACTGCATTAAATCGGATTTTAGCAGCATGTCTAGACTCCAGATGATCTCTCGACAGCAATACGAGAGTATGAAAATATGAAATACTGCTTCTTTTCCAGTAACAACACTGACGTTCAGTTAACCTAAAAACTGATTATTTACCGTGTAACTGGGCGTGATACATTTAACTTATATAAATCGAAGCAGCTAACGTTACCAACCCTGAATGAAGGCAGCTGATGCGTTCTCCTGTTAATCTTCCTCGTTTCAGAGCAAATACTGAAACAAATGGCTCCAAATATGAAAATAACATACGCCGTCTCTGTTATTAGACTAATGAACGTCAAATAAGAGGTATTATGCATTTACTTGTTTAATTGTATTCAAGCAAGCTCTCACCATCTCGCGTCTCTTGCAGCCATAGTGACGGAGCAGACGTGTGTACGTGTGTAGAACGTCACAGTTATCTGCGGTGCACGGAGTGACGCAAAGTTCTAAACGTCTGAAACTTTACAAAAATAATTACGCATCTGCAACACTAAATCTCTATCTAATAATAATATTAATAATAATAATATTTTTTTATATATATATAGACAGAAAATCTACAAATCTCACAATGAAGCCACCAGTGTTGTAGTCGAGACCAGCTCATTCGAGTCAGAGTCCAGATCGAGTCCAGAGAGGGTCGAGTCCGAGTCAAGACCGAGTTCAGAAAGGGTCGAGTCCGAGTCAAGACCGAGACCAGAGAGATTGGGTCTGAGACAAGACCTAAAGAAATCTTCAAGAGTATGTCAAATGTTTGGTGGAAACAATAAATGTTAAAAGGGCCACATAGTATGTGGTGTAAAGGTAATTTTATTAGTATTATGAAGTGTTACTTGTCAATATTAAGTGCTCATTTTCACATAACACCGTTGTACCACTATACACATCCATATAACCTTTCTAGTACACATAATATTACTGTACGACTCTATATTGTAATTTTACATAACACTTCTAGTACAAGTAACATTACTGTACCACTATACCTGTAAATGTTCAACTGTAACAGCTTTTACATAACTTTTAACCTTGAAGCTTAACTAATGACTGCTAATATCTTTACAATGTCTTGGATTATGTGCACTTTAGATGTTGTGAAGATTACAGATGGGCATAATTACTTTTCAAAAAAATAAGTGAGGAGACCATCCTGCTACCCAACCGAGCACGATGTGGTCTCATGATAAATCCACCCCAACTAAAAACTCTCTCTACTGGCGCAGAGGAAGCGGGGACTGACAACAGTTATCATTTTATCACTTTCTGTAACAGCAATGGATAATCTAATGCTAATTTCACTGGATGGTGCGTTTTAATGCAGGGTAAAATACACACTAGTCAAAGTTTTTTTTAGTTACGGAGGGCATACACACAAGAGCCGAGTGACTGTCCAGGAAAATTTCATGCAAAAGTGTGTATGTGCCAGGGGAAGAAAGCTGGATCAAATGCCATATAAGTAAGTTCAATGCATTCTGTCAGACATTTTTTTTTGGGGGGGGGGGGGGGGGGGGATGTTTAGTGTTGAGACAGTCAGTCTGTGTCTGTATTCATTATATAATTTAATTAAACAATATTTGTTTTTTTTTCTGTGACCATTTTGTCCTACTTTGTAAAAATAACACAGTTGAGAGAAATAATGTAGCAATGTGGCTTTCTGGAAAGCGGGATCACTACAGGCGGATGGCAGGAGGGTAACTTAAGGCCGGTGACACACTGGCTGCGTGGCGTCTCTGCTGCGTGACAGAAACGTGGTGGCTGCTTCGCGTTTTCTGTCTTTACACACCAGAAGCGTGCCCGCACGCGGCGCTTGGCGCACTGCTGCTGCTGTAGGTGACATATAGAGGGAGGCCGCCAAAAAACCAGGCTCCTGTCTTCATGACAACAATATCAATTTTTTTTTTTTTCTTTTACATATATCTACTGATAGGACACCGTCAACAGTATTGACGGCAAAATAGAGTATGTTTGACAGGTGCAATATTTGACAATCGATCATTATTAATTTATTTTTTAAATTACATTTATATCTGAATTTATGTCAACCTATAGACTTTCAAATATCCAAATGTCATGAATTAATATGTATTTGTGTACAAAATGACATATAAACATATTTTCCTAGTATATTTTGCCTGGAAACGCTTCCAACATGCACGCGTGTCGCGTGAAAAATAGGCGTCGGTTCTATTTCTAGCATGCACGGGTTTTCCGCGCGTCTCACGCAGACAGTCTGCAAGATCTAACCTGTTAACATGGGAGCCGAATTAAAAACAGACACGCCACGCAGTGTGTCGCTGGCCTAACGTCTCACGTCAAAAGAAAATCACCAGTCATTGGATGTGTCAATCATACATCAATTTAAATAAACATTAAGATACAGTAATAATCATGAAATATTTTGATTGGGACTCGAGTGGACTCGGGCATAAGTCCGATTCCTAATATGTTCGAGTCCGAGTCAATACCGAGTCAAAATGCACACGAGTCCATGACAAGACCGAGACCATTAAAATACGGTCTCGAGACCGAGTCCAAGACCGAGTCCGAGTCTCGAGTACACAACACTGGAAGCCACATTAAGTTCTCAATCAGTTAGATGGTGATTTTTCGGGCTACTGCAATTTTCCAAATTTGTCAATTGTCATCCAATTTGATGTCAAGGAGACCTGCCAGGCAAGAACACGAAAAAAACTGGCACTTTAGGTGAGATTTGGGGAAAAAGACTGCAATTAATATACAATCTGGTTCAGAGGTTGCTGCCCCTTCAAACTATTCATGCAAAGTAACCCTGTCAAACACTGTATGACATGCCATGACATTAAAGTCTGGGCAACCTGTGATGCCAGTACAAACTATGCCTGGAATATGTAGGTCTTCACAGGCAAAATTGCTGGGGCACAGCCTGAAAGAAATCAGGGCAGACACATTTTACCCCAAATGACAGCTAGTCTCCAGAAATAGACAATAACCTGCAACACTTTCTTTACATTGAATGGCTTTGGCACAATGCTTCTTCAGAGAAAATGGTTGGAAGTGTGTGTAGGAATAATTTAAAACACCCTTTAAACAGAAGACTTAAAAAACAAAAACTTGCTGACCCATGGCACTATTTTTCAATATTCTGGATGATTACATGTACAATTCTTTTGTGCTGTGGAAGGAAATAAATATTTGTTTGATCCAAGGAAAGAACTACCAAAGGGCACCTGTGTCCTCTCATTCGGACAAGAAGGGCACAGGACGGGCCTTCAGATGACCAGGAAATAAATCATCATCTTCTCATCAACCAGGGATTAAGAAGAAAATCTATAGCCTTCTAGTGGTTAAACCATGTCATTACATTTGACTTGGATCCACCAATGCCCTCCACCCACCAGCAGATGGTACCAGATCTGCTTTCTAGGCTCTTGAGTGGTTTTAAATACGAAATTATTTTCTATACCCACTGTATGTTTTTATACAGTCTATGATATACACAGACACGCATGAATATATTTAAAAATATATAGATTTATACACAATACAGACACATTTGGATATGATTAATCGCAATTAATCATTTGACAGTCCTAATAAATGTATAATTTTATGTCAAATTAAATTTTAATTGTGTATAATTTAGAGGTAAATATCATAATATCATAAATACCCCACTCCAAAACAAAAGTTGTAAGTTCAAAAGTTATATGGTTATTATTTCTGGTAAACTTTAGAGGGTTTAACGTCTGAGTGCTTGCCATATGTGATTGCTGCTCCTCCCTACTGAAGGCTGACCACCTGAGCATTTAAAAAAAAAATATATATATTATTATTGTTGTTGAATGGGTTCAGTCCATTCAGTGGCTGTTTTGGAAATACACTGGTCCCCTGGAAACATGGACACTTGGTGTTAAAATGAAAACTAAAGAGTTTTCATTTAGATAATAATTTTGACTATGGTTTAAAGGAGATAATGTGATAATATGATATGGTGATGATTTAGGATAAGTGCATAGAATTTGCATCTGAAATGGTAAAATTATGTCTATGATAATCAGAAGACCTGAAGCCAAGTAGGATTTAATAGGATGCAGGTTTTCAAATAAACAAAATCATATTATTTGTTTACCAGTTAATCAAGAATATAAAAATCCTCATTTTACTTTTTGCAGCACATTTGCAAAATAGCTGCCTGTGACCCTCCTACATCATACAGATACCAAAATCTCTTTTGATATCTAGTTGTTCACATTCTGTGGGAGGTACAACGTTTCCTCATTCTAAAAGACCTGAGCAATATTTTATTCATTCCTCTCACTGAAAAGCAAAATAAAAATACTAACTCTGGAATTTCCTTGAATTATATATATATATATATATATATATATATATATATATATATATATATATATATATAAAGGCAAGAAAAGAAAAGCAGTAAAACAATCACGTGACACAAATCAATTAATAAAAAAAATGGAAAGGTTAACATGTAACAGTATGCAGTATTGTCAACCTCACACAATAACATCACTGTTAACTGCTTACAACAAAGTATATGTGTGCATTTGTAGACAGCAAGGGACTAAGAACAAATGAATGCCTGTACACAAGAGGCCTGTCAGAGTGGTCAAAGATGTGTGTAGGCTTGTGAAAGTACAGTGAGCATGGGCCCCATATATAAATAGATGGGCATTAGAAGGAGGGAGGCAGAGGGGAGGATGGAGTCCAGGCCATCTCTTATTAAACGTATGGTGTGCAGGATATGGTGTACAGCATACTGTCACACTGTTCTTGTAGTATAATTTAAAGTTCTGTAGAGAAGTTGTCATATCATTTGACTGCTATTGTATGGCAGTTGTCTTGGACTTGTACTGAGATCTAGATGTGCGGAAGAGACTTTTCAATAATCAGTGCCAGTGTAGAAATAATGTACTAACTGTCAGTCATAATAAATCTATTCAGTTAGCAAAATAACAACAGTGATAAGAAAATCATTTTCAGGTTGAGCATAGGCCTATTTTCATTTCAATACAGTGACTATGTTCACTGCACAGTTGGTAGTCTAGAAAAGTAGCATTTTGTAGCATTATTTGACACTTTCAGCACCATAGAAACACAAATAGGTGTAAACATTATGTAAGTGTTTTCCTTTGCGCTCCCATTCTCTTTAAATATGGCCTGCCTCCATCACTCCATCTTAGAAACAACATAGCAACGAGAAGAGATCTGTCATCTCAGCTTGAAAGGAATGCCATTCAAATTGTTGAGCCACATAAAGTATCTTCCTCTTTTTACATCTGTAAATTACAGTTCAGATTGCTTTCCCCTTTATGTTTGGTTATATTGGGGGGATAAACGTCTTTTAAATTAATAATCTTATGTATAATGTGCACAGTTTTCCTTAGTTTTCCTCCCTTTCCCCCAACATAGCGGAACACGTAATTGCGTTTTATCGTCTCTTGTGAATTAGTGTTCTACACTCAATCTTTGAACACTTCTGCACTTCATGTGCCATAAATGTTCAGTCTTTTCTCTCAAGTGAAAATCTGTTGTGCTCCACTGACCGCTGTTGGCTAGATTAACGCTGTCGCTCTTCGCACGTCCTAATTTTGTTGAGTTAGATGTGTTTACTCCAAAAATGTATTCTTGACCATATCCCTACACCTAAACCTAACCTTAACCATGAGTAATCCCTAAAATCAGAGGAAATGATAGATGAATGACACTGATGTACAAGCACCAAACAGTGATTTTAAGCATAAACTTCACAAAATCTATAAACTGGTTCTTCAAATATGATTGGTTAATCACAATGTTGTTCCAGGGACAACAAAGATGTTGTCCCAGGAACATGTCTCACTTGGTAAAATCAGGTTCTGCGTTGCTCTTCACTCTCTGCCTTGCGTGCTGGGAAATATTACTTTATTCGCTATCTTTATCAGAACACATCGTAATCTGGAAGTCAAACATTTTATGATTAGTGTTGTTATTGCGCCACACACACGCAGTGATGGATGCTGTTTGGAGAGGCTTCTGCACTTTTGTTCTCACAGCATTTGTTTTTCAAGGTAAAGACTGAGCATGTAGTATCAGTAGCTAATTTATTAAATAACAACAATATATCTATATTTTAATGTTTAAACTTGTAGAACAAATAGCATTTGTCCATATAATGTTGTCACCCGACATGAAAAAAATACTATAGTAAATACTGTAGTGTTTTTAACCATACTATAGTAAAGTGTATAATATATATTAGTATTTATAACACTTTTGAATTAATGCTATACGGCATATTGAAGTATTAAGTATATTGAACTGATAAACTTTAAAACTGTAGTATACTGTATTACTTTAGTTTTTACTACAGTAAACTGTAGTGTATTTTAGTTTATTATACCCTAGTTGTAGAAAACTTAGTACAGTTTTGTTTTAATAATTGTTTATATTTCTATAGCTGTTATATTACCACAGCAAGAATTACCGCAACAAATTAATTCAAGTACTTTAATACAGTATGGTTTAAAAACACTGTAGTATTTACTATACAATTATACTATTTTTTCATTAGTTTAAAATTTACAGTACACTATAAATGCTAAATTGGCTGTATTACAGAAACTTCTGGTCTTATCTTAATTTTAGATATAAAGAAGTTCTATTTCGTAAGTGAAATTACGATGGTTTCTAAACATATGGGATATGATTATGAGTTATTATGTTTCTACAATACAGGTGGCAGTTTAAGACAGTCCAGCTCCACTAATGCATACTAATTCGTAAATATGTAGTAACGTCTTTGCTACAATGTTCAGATTTAAGGATGGTTTTCTAACTTGATCAAGACTGTTGCCTTTATGTATCTATCAGTTGTTTGTGTAGTGATTTTAGCAGCAGATGTGCTATATGTGAGGATTTTGATGTAGGCCTATGATTAAAAATGGTTTTCGGCATACACTGTTTATATTTGCAATGTGATTTTTACCTAGCCTATAATGTAGTTTATAATAAGCTGCAGTTACTCTTCTTTCCCTTGTAGAAGTTAAAGGACTCATGATCAGGAATGAGGAGCTGAGAAAGTGTTTACAAGTAAATGATGGTCAGGTCAGCAGGAGTTTAACCCTGCAAGAGTGCAGAGCAGATTCGGCCTCTCAAGAGTGGCTCTGGATCCCTGAGACACGCTCCCTCAGCAACCCACAGACGGGAGGGTGTTTAACTGCACCTCAGATCCAGGAGCTTGAGAGCATTTGGCTGTAAGCTTGTAGGTCTGAGGAGGAGGATCATGAAGGCCAGACCTGGAGCTGCTCTAAAAAGGGTCTCCTGACGCTACATGGCAAGGGTCTGCACCTGAGTGTACGTCACGATTCCTCAAAGGTCTTTCTTTCCAAAGATCATGGGAAAGGTAGCAAGTGGAGGACACTTGCTAATCAAACAGTATGCGAGGAGACAGATAGCACACATCACGGCCAGAATTTGTTGCAAGATTCTCAGCAGACACTTTCGAATGGACCGCGTATCATCACTCAGATTCGCTATTGGCATTGAAAGAGAGTTAGATTAGGAGTTCTTTATTAATGATGGATCTGTGTTTCATGTAGTATTCTTCCCATTCTTCCCATCTCCATCTTCAGTTAAAACTCGGTCTGGTGAGCATCTGTTATCATTTCTGTTATAACAGATCATATCATCTTCTGTAATGTTTTTTTTTTTTTTTTTTACTTTTACTTTCTCATCTGGTCATATTTATTTGTACCAGGGTTCCCACAGGAAAACTTGGAAATAACAAAATATTTTGAAAAGTCATGGAAACACAACATAATTTTAAAAGTCATTGATGGACCTTCTGTTAATGTGTTTACAACAGACTATGGTGAGTGTGGAAAGAGCTCATCAGTTTTCAGAAAAAAACTGCTTTATATGTTAAATCAGTCCGGAAAAATATGGTATAAACAAACAAATATTTAAAACACACTACATTCCCCTGATTCTGGAATAGTTAGTCTGCCTTATGTCCACATGAGAGCAGCAGAGGAGAGGAAACCTAAACACGGCGCCTTCTCTGTGGTGATGAGCCAAAGAAACATTCACAAATTGTAATGACAGAAAATAAGTACAAATAAAAATAAAATAAAAATTGGAGTGACTGATACACAAAATAAGAATATTAGTTTGTGATATTCTAATGTGTTTAATACCAGGAACAGGCTGGAAAATGACAATGTTGCTTCTAAGCATCTTGGGCTTGTGATCCTCACTCTTAACATCTACCAGAACAGGTAAGATATTTCTCATTTTTGGTAAATAACACTTAAAGACTGTTTTATTCGCAATTACAGCATTTAATTGAATGCATCTAAATACAGATGGAAATTATCAGATTTTCCTTGAAATAAAACTGATCTGTGAGCAGGCATTGAGATTGGTTTCATAACAAGGAATGAGTCAGCAACATGGCCAACAAACCCCAACCCCCACGTTATGAGTTGCTGATCTTTTCTTTTCTTTTTTTTCTTATCCTTTTTTTTTCTTGTCTTCATGCACAGGAGAAAGAAGACTGTGGTGGTGCTGAAATCTTACACTCCGACTGGAGAGAGCAGTTTGCCTGGGTCCCCGGTGCCTAGTGAGAGAGCTCCTCTAACCCGACACCTTATGAAAACTGCTCAGTCTCCCTCCATCCAGCGAGGTGAGATCCTTGTTGAATGGAGAGATGGAACAGTCACCCCACTCTTTGAAACGCATCTAACTGACTAAGTGGTGTCTTGTAGATGAAAAGGTTTTGAGTAACTTGCACATTGTTCATTGGTAACTTGCACAGTGCATTGGTGGCTTTATTCTGTTTAATTGTTTGTTTATAAAAAAAATGCTTTATTCAGATTAATCAAATTGTTTAAAAACAAATTAATTGTGATTCAGCAATAGTTTTTCTAAATAATGACCCATGTCCAGGGAATCATTACCAATTTCATGATCAATTTCCGTGTATTTATTTATTTGATATGTAGCTGTGGAATTGGATAAAATGATTGCAAGAAAATAAAGATACACAATCACATAGTCATTCTCACAACTTTAACACAAGCATATTGATAAGGATTAATTAGCAATCTCTGTCTTATCCCATAAAATTATTTCTAATCAAATCAAAATTTCATGTGACTGTCATTAATCCCTTATATACTCAATATCTTTAAAAATCACAAACATCTGTTGGGTTGACTGTGCTCTAGCAAACAGAATGCCATCCCTTTGCTGAATTTGGAAAAACGGAGGTTGGGTTCTGATCAAAGACAATTTTCGGGTACCTTGCCAAAAAGTCATAAGGTAACTTCAGGTCAAATACCAATCAAACTGAATGTTTTTAAACCAAGCGTTGTGTTCAACAGTAGATTATTCTTGATTTACATATCTGCCATAGTTTTTTTTTATATCCTGGAGGCAGTTGTCTTGATAGTGTCATTTAGAATTAGTGTAAAATATATGAAAACCATTTGTATTAAAACAAATAATTTTAGTAAGCATTACATGTAAAATAGTAACATCTTATCTTTCCAATAAAGATCTGTTGACACACAAACTTTGTCGCAGCTTGCAAAGGGGTGGAGGGCCACCTCCTTCTTAACTTTTCTGCCAGATTTATAACAATAAAGCTAACATTACCTGTTTCTTTTAACTTACTGTTGTGATGCTCAGATGATAGCCAAGAGATAAAAAAAAAACATGTCTGTGCAAGTGTGTTGTTAGGGTGTAAAGCAGACATATTTTAAGTTGGAGAGAGGGGTTGAAACGCAAGCACGGAAATCAAAGCCAGAATCACAATCACATGGTATTGCAAATTCTCTCTTCTTCACACATGCATCAAGTTTACAACAAGTTTATAATGACGAACTAAACTAAATGTTTGATTATAAATTATATACAAACAATCTGTACTAATAAATGCCTTTTAAAGGATTTGAGGCTGTTGTAGCACAATAGCAGACACCTGTCAGAGATATATGGTGTGGTTCACGTAAAAGAATCACATTTGCATACAACACTCCAAAAGAATCTCACCTTTGCTTTCCACTGTTATGCAGTGGTACTCTCCTAGAGTGGTTTAAGTAGCAAGGTTTTGCTATGTAGATATGCAGTTGACAATATTTACAATCATAGAACAAATATTTATTTATTTATTTATTTATTTGTAGTCAAAACTCTACAAGATGCTACTATAGTATAACCAACAAAAAATGGAAGACATGCCTGTGCAAGTGACAGGGTGTGACAGCTTTTTAAAAGCAGTTATGTTGAGTAGGTGTTTACTGGAAAGCCAAATGTGTTACGTCAATTGTGTTTGCTTTTGTTTTATTATAATTAACGTTATTAGTTGCGACAAACACTTTATACGTATATATCTTTGCATGCCCTTGAGGTCACTGTGATATAATGACATACGCAGAGACATTCCAGAGATAACGTGACATAAAATCGAGTGCATTTCATACCAGTGAATGTGTATTACATCTGCATTGCTCTGTTATCATTACTTTTGATGTATTCGGTGTTCTTTGCAGATAAGCCAACAAGCAACCGTTGAGTATTTAGTATGTCCCTAACATAACAGTCTCCATAAAAAAGGTACAATTAAACATGGAGTACAAGCTCTCTCTGCTCCCACACATGTAGTATATGTATCATTTACATTACATGAGACAGGACCAAAGAAATTGCTTGTAATCGCCTTTGTATATAAGTAGAAGCTCCCCCATAGGACATCTGTCTAGATAATAGAGGATGTCCCCACCCGAAAGAGCATAATTGAGTTCATATCTGTGACTGTCGCCCTATTTCCATTGGCTCTGAGTTTGTATATCTGATCATCACCTTTTCTGTTCTCCCACAAGAATACAATTATGGAAATTAGTCGTAATGGTCATATGCCGCAACTGCTCATATCATAAAAATGCATCAGGATGTTAAAGCATGAACAAGATGATACCTGACAAAAGATCAGCTTAATGAGACTAAATCTCTGAACAAGCTCAAATTGGCAAGACACTCTGTGCAGAACATCTAAATGATGCTCCGTTCGTTTGTACAGATTGCAGAAGTACATCTTAAAACATGTCCTTATTAAAGATCACCTATCTTTTCTCACATATTTTTCAAAGGAACTCTGAAATAAGAATAGGTGATTGTTCGTGGAAGGGCACAAGGGTACATCCAAAGGTCAGAAATAAATCAAAAGATGCATTGTGCAGTACACTGACACAATACATCCGACTTGGTTTGTTAAAATAACAGTAATGCTGTCAGAGGTAAAAAAAATTAATTATGGGCACATTGACCAGTTTTTTTAGGACTTCAATAATTTCCTGGAGAATAATGAGAATTAATTCAGCTTTTTTGTATAATACTCAGGGATTGTGCACTCTCAAATGCATGTACATTAAAAAAATAGGTATCCATAGGTATAGGTATTCACAACACTTCAATAATGATTTTCTACAGTATGCTATATTGCCTTTTCCAAGCAAAAGATGTTTTAATCAGCTACTGAAAAATTCCAGAGCAACCCTGCTAAAAAATCAGGTATAGGTCTAATCTCAATTTCTTTGGAAAACATCTGAAAAATCTCAGCAGTATGGATTCCTCTCAGCTTGTTTTTACACATATGGACAGCATACAGTTTGGCAGCATCTTAAAGGCACAGTATCTTGGTGCTGTGACGTCTTAGCTCCCAACAAAAGACAAGGTGACCTTTGGGCACTTTTGGTGCATCAAAACAGGAAACAACATTGTAAACTTGGGAATGTGCTTAACAAGTACTGTATGTGGATCTCAAAGAGTGCAACTAAATCATGACCTGCACATTTTGCCCAAAGAGGTTGTGTTAATTTGACAATATTGTAGAGATACACTCAACAAAACCATTTGGCTGACATACATAAATAAACTCAGTTGTAAATCTAAAAACTACAGACATATTGCTTAGCATAAAGATGAAAAGACTTAATGTTCTTTTGGACATCACATGTGATGCTGAAGCCAATATTTGTAGCTACAGCAGTCTTTCGAGAGGATTTTCAGGTATGTGAAGGTTTCTGCACAGAAAGAAAAAAAGGCGTCATCCCGTAGGGCGTTTTATTAAACCCACTCACATTCTGACTGCTATGCATTCTGACCTCTTACAATCCTAAACAGTGTTTAGGTGCTACACAAAGGACATCATTTACTGTTCAGAATTGATATATGTTTTCCAATCTAAAGACCAACACTGAAAATCCTTCTCTTGGAGTTTTCCATGTCATTGAGGAATATTTGTGTCACAGCTGCTCTGATTTTGTGAAACATGGGGAAATGAATTAGAGGAGGACACATGCTGTAATTATGTGGTAGATTCCTGTTTACGTAAAAACTCCACACCCAATCACAATACCTTATGTTATCAAGCAAACAGAGCAAAACCCCTGAAATAACTGCAGATTTTCACACCACATTAAAGCTGGCATGCGTTACCTAAACTCAGGTTAAAAATGAAACAGATGTCCGGAGACTTCCATGCAGGTGTGTGGGCTCTAAGCCAGATACCACTACACTAAGATAAGCTTCACAGCGTCTCAACAAGGGCAAGGGTTTTTGTCATGGTACTTGTTCAGCTTGTTTCCCACGCTGAGTGAAAATTAGGACAAGAGCTGTCGTGTGGAAGTGGTCCTCTTCGCTGAAAAACGAGAACTGGTGCTGAAAGAGCCTCAGGAACAGAGAAGCAGTCCATGGTAATGTACCGCAAGGGTTAGAACTGGATGCGATGGCCAAGGAAGTCATATTTACTGCAAAGAGAGGGCTTTGTGAATGTGGGCAATTTGAGCCAGCTGAGATGATTTCCTCATATATCTGACTTGTAGTTCCAGGAAGAGGCAAGCTGCTCTTTAAGAAAATCATTGAACATATTGGCCCGAGTATGTAGTCCAGAAACCATGCATGACAATAAAGACTTTTACTTTGCTCCAAAAATGATCTCAAATAAGTGCTGTCCATTCTAAACTTTCTATTCATTACAGCATCCTGAAAAAACATATCAAAGTTTCCTGAAAAAGTGAAGCAGCACAACTTTTTTCAACACTGATAATAAAATGTTTCTTGAGCACCAAATCTGCATGTTAGAATGGTTTCTGAAGGATCACGTGAAAATGAAGACTTGATTTCTTTTCTTTGCAAATCATCGATGTGCAAGCTTGAATTAAATGCACTGATTTATGTGTAGAGGAGGCTGGTCTTTCAGTTATGTTTTGTAACGGGTTTTACAAATTTAACAACTGTGAGTCATTGCTCTGTCAACAACACTGTGTTGTCAGCAACAATTAGTTTTTGTGGGGTTATGGGAAATAAATCAGTGATAACAAATATTCTAATTGAGTTCAGAGGATTTTAACCTGGCGTGTTGTGGCTTGGCTGAAGTTTAGTTTCCCTCTCTTAATGGGGGAATTTACTTTATTTTAACCTGCACACACCCAGGTTTTCTCCCAAAAGCCTTAATATGATTGAAAGAAAGACAGGACATTTTCTTACTCTTGCATACTTATATTTAAGTACACACCTTTTGTTACATTAGCCCTTAATTAGACTTGTTTTATTCATCTTGTGGTGTTTTTGATAATTAATGGCTTTGGCATTTACTGAATGTCCACATCCTTAACATGACAAAGAAGTCATGAGGGTGGTTTCGGGTAAACAACATGAAAATGACCAAATGTTTTTAATAATAATAATAAAACCTTTATTAGGATAACAACAATCAATTGCTTCAAAACATTCAATTCAAAAATTAAAATGGTTATGACATATACATGAGAGGATGAAATGAAATTAGTCTTAAGACTGTAATGCTATACAATTGCAGGATAATTATAAAAAAAAAATCATTTTAATGCATACTAGTTGTAATTCCTGCTAATAGAAAAAAACTGCTTTAAATTAAAATGACAATACAAAAGTGTTGTGGCTATTTTTTGATAGAACTGCTCAACTTTCTCACCAGGAATGACTACATATTTGGATAATAGTGGTATAAAAGTGTGAAATACTGTAAATGTGTGTTGATAGGTGCTACACTGCATCGTTAGTACGTTTAAAAGACAGTGAATTAATATAATTCGTGTTGCTGAAGAAACACCTTTTTTCCCTTAACTGAGGAACTTGAAGGATGTGTGAAGAAAAATCTGAATCATGCTAAAGAAAAAAAAAACTACAATATCTCATGGAACATTTAAGAAAACTTGAAATTTGCAGCATTTTGTTTTAAGTTCATTTGATGGTCTGCAAGACTTCCAGAATGGGAGTCTTGTGTGGAACAAAACACATTTATTGAAGTCGGAGACCAATAAGCAGAAAGTTTATGTGGATCCACTGTGCGGAGGCTTATGGAGATCACGCAGGGCACTCCTTGCTGGTGATGTCATTAAGTTTCATAGACTCTTCCCCAGGTTTATTCTTTTTGTCCTTTACTTCTCCCTCCACATGCCACCCCACCATCAGCTGGTACACAATCACACCAATAATGGATCCCAGGAAGGGGGCGAAGAATGGCACCAAAAACCAACAATCCCTGGTACTGTTGCAAACCAGAGGAGAAACACTCGTAAGTTTTTACTCACTGACAAATGCAGATCAGTTTGAAAGCATTGCAAGCTGGTTCATGATGTACCTAATTAGTTCATGTTATGGGAATTAAATGCAAAGACTCACGTGAAGACTTCACCACCCCAACCAGCCATGGCAGTGAAAAGACGAGGCCCGAAATCCCTAGCTGGGTTGACTGCATAACCAGAATTGAAGCCCATGGAGAGTCCAATGATAAGGACACTGAATCCCACCGTGAAGGCTTCAAGACCTTGGGGGATTGGGTTGTTGTAGGGGTCTACAATGGCCAGGATGCAGACAATCAGAGATGTTGTGCCTATCACCTGTGAAGATGGTTATATTTTATAGACGTAAATATAAAAGATAGGAAATAGAATACATTTATTATAAATACAGAGCCTTTAAGGGGAAATGGTGATGACAAAAAATTGCATTGGGAGGTCAAATTATATTTCTATGCATTTCTTTTCAAATATTTGCTATTTCATAACCGTGCCCTGTAAATAAATAAATATTATAAAAATAAATATTATAATATTCATGTTATTATATAAAACTATTTAATTTATATTTAATATTTAAAGGCTCTGCAAAAATACAATTAAATATCAGACCAACAAATGCCATTTCTCAGTTGCAGAGTATGGGTTTGTTGGTTTAATGAGCAGGGCAAGATTATCCATAGACGGGATATGATGAGTGCCCTGGGACACCAGCCAATAGGGGGGCACCAAGTGATTAAGATAATGACTAGACCTTATTAAATATTTTTCATTTTCATGTATATATGTTTTTTTGCTGGAAGAGATGCAGTTACATACAAAATGCCTACACTGTCACTACACTGTGTTAATCCGGGCCTGTTAATGAGAGGTTAGTTACAAGTTTGCAGTTACTGACCTGGTCAAAAAAGCCATTCAAGATGGTGAGATGTGGGCTTGGATAAGTAGCAAAAATGCCAGCAGTGGCATTTTCCCCAGTTACGAGCAATAAATTATCTTCTCCAGCATAATCATACATTGCATCTAAAATAGAAAACAAAAATGTCAAAAAATAATAATAATAATACACACTTCCAACAAGAAAGAGAATTAATATTACATAACATGTACCATGGTATTCAGCAAAGATGATCGCGGCACCAAAGAAAGCTCCAATTGTTTGAAAGAAAAAGTAAACAGGGAACTTTCTCCATTTTTCTCTTCCCAAGAGGCAGAGAGCAAATGTAACTGCTGGATTTAAATGTCCGCCTAAAAAAGAAAAGAAATAACAATAACATATTCCATCAATTCATCCACAAAGAATGTTTTTATAAAAACTCAATCCAACAGCTTAGGATGCAATTTTAGAGGAGTTTACCAACCTGACACCTGGCCACAAACCAAGATTCCAAGGGTAGCAGCGAAACCAAAAGCAAGGTTTACAGAGAGAAAGCGACCATGACTTTCTCTACTTAGTACCATTTGGGCCACTGCACCACAGCCAAACATCTGTGAATGTTGTGAAACAAGAACGTGCGTTAATCACTGTTTGAAAAAAACACACATTTTTCACGTGTGCCATCAACTGAGAGTAGGACTTTCACATCACTGTGAGTCACAAATTATACTTTAAACTAGAGATGAAAATAGCAGGTTACCATTGCAAACTCTGCTAAAAATAAACAAAGAGTTCCCTTTTGTTCACACACTACAAATCTATTGTGACTAAGGGCAGCAAGTCCCTTCTGACAAAGAGCAATTGCAAGTTTCTGTTCAGACTTGTGTCTGAAGTATCCATTTTAAAGGTCACCTCAGAGTGAAATACCTGTGGCATTGTACCGAATTATCCCCCAGACTCACACAACAGCTTTTACCAAAGTCATGTAATTGCCAGGGTGTACTGATGCGCTTGCACGAGACTATAAATCTCAACAACAATGTCAACGCAATTCTAAAAAAGGCATCTCACAAAACCAATGTATCACCAAAGCGAGGCCCTAAAAGTATCCTTTCGATTTAAGTAACGACAGCTAAATGCAAATACAAAATTTCCTTTGGTTATTTTATTTATATCCCTTTTCTGTGTGAACAAAGACCCACTGTTCCTTTTTCTGCTGTAGGAAGAACATCCGCTGATAAAGTCAATATCACAACACCGACCTTCAGAGACGAAGGGCATGTTCAAAGTAGCTTGTACACTGAATACCTTTTTGCTTGCTCAGCAAACATCACACCTGTTGAGGGATCCAGTTTTTGCATGACCTCTCTATCTAAGAATTATCTCTGGCATAACCCGTGCCACACACCTTAAAAACAAACTATGATTGTACTTTTCGAAATGAGTTTTTTTTTTTCTAAAGTGCTTGTAAAATTGCATAATCACGCTGCAAAGATTTTGTAGCAGCAGTTTGATGTCAAATCCCTCTTTAATCCTTCATATTTCATACACTCCTGTAACTGTCATGACACATCACTGACTTCTTACGGAAGTGCTTTCTTTACTGTAATCTGCCACGTGTGATGCATTTATCAAACATCGAGTTAAATGCAATGTTCAAGAACATATCACTGTGTAGAATAGTGGCAAATCGTGGGTCTGTCAGGCATGTTTTAAGTCAATTTCTCAGCTCCGTGAAATATCTAAATATGACGGCATTCATTTCAAACTTAATATACATATTTTACAAGTTTAGAATAAGATAAAGTGGATTTCAAAATGATGTGTTGGTGTTTGTGAGAAAAATGTGCTCTATTAATATTGACTCAAAGGTGACTCATTAAACCTCAACATACTAAGTTATTATGTGCGGACTGCGGCATCAAAATAGATGTGATGAAACAAGTTTTATCCATCAGGAAGCTTTGGCACGTGCCACTTTTCTGCTGCAAATTGCATTATTACATGTTTATCTGTCACATAGAAAATCACCACTACATTAGGAAGATGTTTCAGTAAGTTTTTTCTGTTTAACATGTTTCAAGAGCATTTCTCTCAAACAGAGCAGACACTACCATTCTTCTTTCTGATCTTTATCCAAACTACTTCCTTTAAGCAGTTCCTCAGCGCATAACATTTATTAGTAAAAGAACACACAGGAAAATTCCTTCATAGTTTGTAAAGGTAGGTTTAAATTGTTTTTGAATGTTTTGTGCATACAATGAAAGCCAGAGATATGCAAAACTGCGCCGCTGACTCTCATTGTATTTAAAAATGTTTCTTTTGGGTTCCGCAGAAGAACGTCATGGAGGGTTTGAGGGACTTTTAAATTAAATAAAAAATAAACGAATGCATTTAGCAGACGCTTTTATCCAAAGCGACTTACACTGCATTCAAGCTAACAATTTTCTCCTAACATGTGTTCCACATAATGATCAAACCGTGATTTGAACACTTTTTTTTTATTATCTGAAGTATTCACTGAACTGACAACCAACAGCAGGAAAATAAAACACACTGGTGTTAGATCTGCATTCCAGAATCCATACCAATGTATGCACAATAAACAGATATAATTGCTAATTTGCTCTAATCCTCCATTCACTTAATTGCTTGTGGAATAGACTTAAAGTAAACAATACAGTCTGTCTTTGTCATTAATCTGAGTGAGAAGAAAAGCAAGAGTTCAATTATTTCTCAACAGATGCTCTACTGTAACTCTCATGTAAGCTTACACTACAATAAAACATGTATTTCTGGCTCTTATTACTGATTATGTGAAACATAAACATGCTTTTTCAGACTATTTGACAAACTGCATTTGTATTAAGTTACGCTGACCTCAGCTTTGATGCTGCCAATAATTAATTCTTGACTGAGAAGAAATACTCACCACCAGGATGAGAGTCCCCAAGCATTCAGCCAGTCCCTGGCGCAGTAGCTTGTTGCGGATCTGGAAAGTGTGTGCAAGCTTTTCCAGCATGGACTTCTGCCAACCCATCTTTCATTCAGGTCCCGATGCTTTCCTTTGCCTGTGTGAAACAACCTGTATGTCCCTCAGAGATGTATGCTCTTGTGAAGGCCAGTGCTCTGCTCTTATAGACCTGATAGACCAAGCCCTTAATGCTTCTGCCTGCCCCCTTACACACTTCTTCCTTACACACACAAACACTCACCTATACACCACATTATCTCCCTCGATCCCTCCCTGTATTATTCATGTATGAACTCACACCCCTTCACACTGCAATCCTGTCCTCTCTAGAACAGGTTCTTCCCTTTTGTCTCTTCCCTTTTTCTCACATCTTTGTATTTTTGAAAACTGTTGCAACATCAATACCGACTATTAAGCCTTTTTAGTGTGAAACTTTAAAAGTAGATTAAGCTAATCTCTACAGGGCCAGTGGTAGAAGAAGAGTATCGTTTTGAGTTGACATGAAACATGACTAAGGCTCTAGCAACAGGAATGGGCAGGGTCCTTTGCTTAGTTGTATATGATTCATAAAATCTGTTACTAATGATGCTGATTAGGCACTAAATGAATCTAAACACATAATTACATGTGCATATATCTCTGAAATTATTTAAACCTCAAAACAAGAGAACTGTTTTTACATCAATCTTTTTTCTTTTCTTTTTTTTTTTAGTTGCGTGACTTGTGAATGTGTACATCAACCCGTCAATCGAGACTGACTGGTAGATCTTTATCACTGTATACTGGCTCTCAAAATAACAGAAAAATAAGTATTCCACAAATACATAAAGCCTGATTGATGATAAGGACTTCCTGAACAGTGAAAAGTGATGCCGTGTAATGATATTTTTTTATTCCGTTTATTTATAAAACGATAACGTTACCTTCAAAAGTTTCAGCGAATAACGTGAAGCATTTTACTTTTAACAATGGTAAGTTACTTAAAAAATAATAATAATAATCTCACAGTTAGTCAAAATGTTGTTACATTGTCACATAGTTTTCTTGGTGGCATCAGTTTTAAAGTTTAAAACTAAAGCATGTCATGTAATTCAAATAACGTTAAAATTAAAATTAGGGATTTAACTGTCTGTTATAGAGAATATATATAGATCAGTGGTCCAGACGCTAGATCGGCGCTTTTTAGTTTTATTTTGACCGTTCTCTGTCTGGAATCGCACACATTTGCATTGCAGTCATTTCCCAAAATGTAATTTGTGTGGACCTATTACAAACAACGACTGTTAAGAGGCCAGAGACGCTGGAGACGGACACAAAACTGAACCCGTTCAGGCAGAGCAAGTTCACTGTTCACAGTGGGTGAAATATAGAAAGAGAAAATATAAATATTGCATTGGGAGTTCTATATGAATGTATCTCTATGTGGAACTGACTGTCTTCAGATAAGTTTCAATGGCCTTTTCTTTTCCTCTTACCTCGGTATATTGAAGCAGCGCTGCTCTGTTTACTGCGGTAACCAAGGAAACGCCGCAGCTGTTCCATGAGCGTCTCCTGCCGTCAGAGGCGAGCGTGTGCCTCTTCAGCCCTTCTGCTGTTTTCGTTGGATTTCAGTGGCTAACGTTACATATATTTTTGAGAGCCAGTTTGTCTGTTATACAGCAAATAAACTATAAAGAAATGTGCTTAATAAAAATACATACATATCAGCCTGCACTGTTAAAAATAAAACGTAACATATAGGTAAAAATTGATAGCCTGAATGCAGTGTAAGTCGCTTTGGATAAAAGCGTCTGCTAAATGCATACCTTTAATTTTAATTTAATTTAACATATAGGCTACCGTAAAAAAAAAAAAAAAAAAAAAAAAAAAAAAAACTGGCAGCTGTGGTTGACAGAATTAACGTTATACCGTAAAAAAATAAGGCAACACAATTTTAGATTTAACTGATATAATATGAATATCCAAATTTATTGAAGTACTGAAATCTGTTTTTTAACTTTGTAAAAGATGAGAAAAAATTTGAAGAAACAAAGTTATTTAAAAGAAAATACATCAAATTCAAACAAAATTTTAAATGCAACGCAAAGAATTCTGGGAACGTCAGTTTACAGTTTTTCCCTGTAAATTTGACAGGAAATTACCGTTAACCATTTAACAGGTTGGTATTATAGCATTTCACCATTTTTTTTTTCTTTGTTAAAATCAAAGTAATTTTTTTTGCAGCGTGGTCTCATTGTTTATAGATAAGCATTAGTACGTTTGCTTACAAGCACAATTAAATATTTGTATGCTTTGAGTGATGATGAAATGTACCATTTGGACATATTACAACGTTGAAAACATAATTTTACTATGTATTTACAGCTACAAACTTAACAGAGTTATGTTAACTTACCTCCAAATCTAAAGATTATTTATTTATTTTTTGTGATCAACTTTTTATGTTTTATATTAACAAAACAACATCCAAAAAACAGGGAAGTGGGAGCAACAGACACGTTATCAATCATTTACAATTTGAAAGAAATAAAACATACATTTTTATAGCGAATGTAAAACGATATAAAACATAATAGACTGAAATATGCAGGGATGACAATTTTAAAAACAATGTAGCTATGTCGCTCCTACTACTAATCCTAACATAACAATTTATCAAAATATATATATATTATAAAAGAAAAACATGAATAATAATAATTTATATATTGCAAAAATGCCAAAAGCAGTACCAAAAGTAGAAGTTCAAGTACACCAATGTTAATCTACTCCCCTGTCTGTTTTTTATTTTTTTTTGTCAGACAAAAAGGCAGATTCAGTGTTATGATTGGTCAGATCACCTGTCATTCAAACTCCTGGCAAAGGTTCAACTGACATTGGAAGGAGACATATCTTACACTGAAAGCTGATGAGTTTAACTGTGTTTCACTATGTCTCTGGACACAGAGTTTTTGGATGAATACTGGGCCTATTTCAATTGGGTAGAATCTGCAGTCTCTGATCCAGCTCTCTTGCTGGCTTCCATGGCTGAAATATGCTGTGTGGCTGAAATACTGGCAACTCGGGGGGTTGAAAAACTATTGGGAAAATAGGCAGTGAAACTGGGAGGACCACACAGACCAAAACAAAATCAGGTATTCTGACATGGAACACAGATCTTTAAGTGAATGCATTGTTTTCAGAGAAACAATTATGTGAACTTGTTGGAGTGGCTCCATCAAGCCACTCACATAATAGCTGCACCACTCAAATTAAAGCACGACTCTACATTATCTGTGTGTAAGACTCCAATACAATTATGAAGTAATTATTTTATGATGAATAAATCTTTCAGTGAGTAAAACTGCCTGTGTTTATAGTATGAAACACACAAAATTATAATATTATCTTTAAATACATTTATAAATGATTATTATTTTAAATTACTGTCCCTGGATCAGTAGGATACTCTGTTAATAAAGTAGTTGTGGTGGACAGATTTTAAATAGCAATCTGCTTAAAAAGATGCGATCTTATCCTGTTTACATGAAATAAGCCTGCGCCTGGGCAGGATTGAGTTAACGGACATATTGCTATGACAGCAGCTCCGGAATGAGTTTCAAAGAACCAACCAATCCAAGATCATCCCAAATTGTCAACAATTAAATCCAGCTAACTGTGTTAGCGAGGAACAAAGAACGGGCCCATGGAAATAAGCTTCCATAAAAAACATGCCCGTGTTTAACGTGTGTTTAAACATATTTGTCAAGAGCGTCTTACATTTCATAATGTAAATATAACCTGCCTGCTGAATTTTTGTTCAGTTACGATTAGTTAGAATATATCAGGGTTCAGCCGGAGTAAAAAAATTTATGCAGTGCTAATGGAAAAGGAGTAATGATAACTGAGACCATGACAATGGTTGTATGAGCAAGGTGACGCATGTATGAAAAGGATTGAGACAAAAACATAGATCTTTTCAACATTTTGTGTGAGAAGGAATTAGATTTCTTGATATACAACTGGTTAAATATTGCCAATATTGCCTGTCAAACAAGTAAACCTTTAAATAGTGCCATTAACATTATTGTATTTTGGACATTATCATCTTGTGTTCCCGAAATTACTCATTATTATACAAAATTATTGTAACAGTAGAAACCGAAAATTAGAGATAGTTCTGTTTTAAATCAGACTTCATTGGAAGTGAGGCTACTGTATCAGTTTTAAGATTCAGTGGAACAGTCACAATATTGATGTCACTGATGTTGACAAAGATTTCAGGTACACCAGTTTCTAGGAACGCAGGTTTGAGCTGGATCTAACCGACAAGATGATTTAGACTTCATAATTAATACCTTGGCAGAGGATGAGTTCAGATGGAAAAATTACTTACTGAATTTTCTAGAAACTCACACATAAAAAAAACCTGAATTTCAGGTTTTATTGTTGGTGTCTTGAGATCCAGTTTTAGTGTGTAAACATAACTGTAAAAGATTTGTAACATAAAGCCCCTTTAAAGAATGTTTGGTTCACTGCCATATTATGTTACATTTTTTTTATATAAGTATATATAATTGCTCACACACAAAGCCCTTGAATTGTGCCCTCTCTAAAGGGAAATAACACCTGTTTTGGTAAGAAAGTCTTCTTAAATCTTGATGTTAAATAACCATGTCAATCATTAAAAGATGAACTCAATTTAGAAAGAAGGTAAATAGTGAAGAGAACAAACAAAGTAAGGAGTATTAAGGAAAACTAGGTGAATGTATCACTGAGCATAAAGCATAGTATGTGTGCTTAGTGAAATTAACTGCACTTCTGGATAAAAGCCCAGACAGCAGTGCAAAGCTTGTTGCAGCAGGAATCCGGATGAGGTAATTACCAAAATCTAAGAGAAACTCACCACCTCAGTATATACACAAGAAGTCGCCTCATATCAGGTTTCATTGATGTAATCAATGGTTTCAGTATCGTAAGCTAGAAAGAAATAACTGATCAATTCTGAGTCATAATTCAAGTGTTTGTCGAATTATGTCTCAGAAGTTATCAGTTATTTTGTTTAACATTAATTTTAATGTGTCTCCTTTTTTTAAATAACTTTACGGACCCAGGGATGACCCCATCCTAACTCTAAGTCAAACTGTTTATGTATTTAAAACACAAAATTATGAGATTATTTAAACATATTAAATAATTAAGAGAAAAATTTAATGCATTTATAGTGTAGTGCATATTTAATACTTTTTGGCAATAGGTTTTTTTGCAGAGTTCCTTTAAAGAACAGGCCGGTGACACTGAATGACTTTATAGAGGTACATGCAAAGTCAAATTGTTCACAAGCTGTTTTATTAACTTTCTACTGAAGATAAAACAGCGATGGGGTGATTACATGAAAGAATTATACATTTCAATCTGATGTTCAGAAATAGTGCTACTGATATAGAGAAAAACTCCCTTTAGAGTGGACTTTGTGCTTTGTAACTTGCAGATCTTTGTCATGCACAAAAAGCTACAATACACTTTGAAGGAAGTTGAAAATGTAAAAAAGCACAACTGGGCCCCTTTTAATTAAAAAGTGGCATAGATTATAAAAGGATATGTAAACATTTGACACAATCAGTAAATTATTCACTTGTAAATGGTTTACATTTTAGATTCTAGCAATATATTTATTTTTATTTTTTTGTATCTAGAAATTCAATTCATGTATGTGTGGTTGAACCATGTTTAGCATAAATCGATACAAATATTCATGAGATCCCGCTGTGATCACAATCATGTTTCTTCATAAATAGTTAATTGAGATGTCTGCCTCAAAATGCATAAACAAGTCAGTTAGAAACTTTTACATTTACAAAACATATGTCCTGCATATATTCTCCCGAACTGCCTCCACAGACCACTGGTAAAAAGAGTTCCTTTTTTTGGGGGGGGGTCCGGGGGGTGGGGGGGGACTGTGAGAAATTATTTTTATACTCCATTTTTAGCCATAGCTTATCCAGACATCATCAATCATAAGATTTTTAATTTATATTTTAGGTGTGTATGTTGATGTGTTTATTGCTTTTGTCTGATTAATTATTCTATTTTCTAAAAAATAGTCTGTTTTTGGTATATAGAAACTTTTTTACAGTTGTGTCTTCACAGTATTTCACAATGTCTTAACAGAAACCCATCAAGATCTGAGAGTCTGATCTGACTACCAGAGGGCATTTATCAGTTTCAATAAAATACTGTTGCAGTTCAAATCAAAAACAGATTTGCTAGAGAACTGTTGGCAGGAATTGGCTGGTATTTACTTAACCACAACTTCTCAGTTTAGAAAACACAGTAACCTGTAATGTTTTCATAAAGCTAAATCAGTAAATTCTGTTCTGTAAAGTTTGGGGTTTTACTTTTAAGAAGATCAAATCGGTTGCCTGTTTCAGAAAGGAGGTTAATTGAAAACTCTGAGTATGTTAACCCTGAAATGAGGGAAACTCTCAGTTTTCCGAATGGGAGGTGTTCCAAATCTGAGAAATCAGGGTAAGAGCGCAATGAATTACGTTACAAGTGTAGGGGGAGACCGGGTTGGAATGTTTTTTAAACTTTCTCTGTTAACCTAACCTGGTCAGGAGCAGTTTTCCTTTGTTAAACCTACAGTATTTTCGTTAAACCCAGTCTCCTCCACCTTTTTAAAGTATTAGCGATGTTTAAATGCCTCATTCATTCAATCAGGCTGCAAAAAATGCATTTCGTAGTGAGTATTTTGGAATCTAAATTCAATATATTTTACTGAACACACACACACATGTAGCAGAAATGACTTGAACCAGACAAATTAAAGAGTCGATCAGGGCTGTGGCTGAAACATGAGCCAAATTCCTCAGTAAGGCAACAGGAAGTCATAAAACATTCTGTGCCACAAGTCCCACGCAAGATTACCAACCAACCAACTTTCACAGAACAGCTTTCAACATTAACACCACTAGAACAATTATTGACCATTTTAATTCGAAGAAGAGAGTTTCAAATTTGGTATCAAATTTGATGTTCGTAATTGAAATGCAACGCTGGACATCACATGTAAACCCATGAGAGTTATGCACCAGATCCTTTGACTCCCCCCCACCTAGCAGAACCAGACTGAAATTCCTAAGGGGGCAGGGGCCTTTGAACCTATGATCTCCACAGAAATCTTTGTCAGATAATGACAAAGAAACTGTCTTTTCTACATATATATGGACCAAAATGAACTCCAAAATGACTTCTAAATGAATATCAGTCCATCGCTTAACCCCATATTCATTTATATGTAACCCACACATTTGACTATCATGTTATAATCACTTATTGTGTATGTCTTTTAATAATTATGGGATAGCTGAAGGATACATATTCATGTCTAGTATCGATGTAATCGAATCTGCTTGCTTGAAATAGTCCTGACCATCAGTTATTTGTCAAATGTATCATATTCTTTTTATAGGAATCATGTCCAAAATTAGACCCTGCAAGAGCGGGAAAATTCGGACCACATGCTTGGTAAGATAAACATATGATTTATGATGCCCCCGAACCAAGACAATATCTGATTGGTCGAGACAACATTTGAGGTGTGGCAAACAGGCCAGTTTAAATACTTAGGACACCATAAAATCCTGCTTTTAGTCTTTAGCTATGCTTCTGCTATTAGTCATGTCTGCTTTTTTATGTTTTATGTTTTAGCTTTGCTTTGGCTATCAGTCATGCCAGCTTTTAGTATGCTTTTAGCTTTGCTTCTTAGCTTTATCTTTTACCCATGCTGTTAGTCACCACTATTCTTTGAGCGCGGTTCCAGTGTGCTTCGGCCTGCACGCCTGCTGCTACTTAGCCACGATGAAAAAAAAAAACCACCACCTAGTCTCGTCAAACTTTACTTCTTTTCTTTTCCAATTGAGAGTTTCGTGTTCTGAGTTAACTTTTGTAACAGAGTTCAACTTCAACCAGCCCACACAACTCTGCGTCTTCAGCCAACGCCCAATCACAGGCTTCCCAGGACGTCATTTCAGCAACTACTGAACTTCCAGCCAATCAGCGACATCGACAACAAAGGCAATGTGCCTTCAGACATTTGTGCTGGTGTATCTAAAATAATTTTAACTTCATTGAGGAACTCAATGCGAGCGTTAATTAAGTGATTGATGGTTTTCGTATTGCTGTAAACTTGGGATTCCATATTTCCATTCTCTTAAACTCATCTTTCCTTAACTTTTGATCTTCCTGCAACTTGTGTGAATGTGTGAGTGCGTGCGTTTATGTGTTAGATTAGTTTATATGTCTTAGATTTATCTAATAAAGCCTTATTCATATTGAAAAGAGAAGTATCTTGTGTTTTGTGCTTACAAGTTAATGTCTTAAACTGCCGATCTTGTTACTGTGCTAATTGATAGTGTTTTCACTATAGTTTGGATATTAATATCCAGCGCAGATTTGATGTTAAACGGCTCGTTCAGTGAATCACAGGGCGTCTCAGTGATCAGCCGTGAAACAGTGATTCTGTTCAAATTCCCTTTAAAATCTTAAATGATTCCCTTTGAGCTAAATTGACCTGTTTCCGTTACACACACACACACACACATAATAATAATAATAATACAAATGGAAACAAGATTATTCCACTTACCCTACTGGCAGATAATTAGCAAAATAACAAAAATACGCTTAAAAGATTAAATACATTGTCATTTTTCTTATGTAAAAAATCCATCTTGATTTTAGAATCTTTAGATACTTTTACTTGAAACAACAAAACAAAAATACCAATAGAAGCATGTTTTGCAGTGCAGGTAAATTCATTCATTCATTACACATATTTCCATCTCAGGGTAAGTCAACCTACCCCTAGTTAAAGTTTCAACTCAGAGTTGGTTGAACCTATTTATTGAAATGGGACCCAGAAAATCAGAAAGGGCTTTATGTTTTATGTTTTATGTTTTATGTTTACACACACACAAGATTTTTATTTTTTTTTGGTGTCAGGAGCGTCCAGTATAGAAAGTACAGACATAGTGAAGACATACATAGAATTTAAGGTAATAAAACACTAATAATAAATAATAATAACAATAACAATATAATAATAAAATATAGAGAAAATCTAATATCAGTAGACATGTGAATATGTGTTGTGTACAGAAAAAGGGTTTTGATAAGTTGTTTTATATTTTATTTTATATTTTTGTTTAATGTTTAAGTACAGCGTACTTAAAATTATTTTTATCATACGTAATGTTTTTTTTTGTTTGTTTGTTTACCAATTATTTTGATGCAGTGGTGCTTTATTAAATTCAAATACTAACCCATAAAAAACACATGCACAACTGTGGCTATACAATTGATCATTTTTGTTGAGCTTTTTTAAAACCTTGTGTACACTCTAAAAATGCTGGGTTGTTTCAACATTTCGTTTAAAAAATGTAATGTAAAAATTTAACCCAATGGTTGGATTAGTTCATATTTGACCCAAAGTTGGGTTGAAACAACCCAGCATTTTTAGAGTGTATTTTTGAATGTCAAACACTGGAAGATCATCTCATCACAAATGCAGAGCTTGCTGGACTTGTAGTGGTTTCGTTGTCCATGATAACAAAATCAACAGGAGAGGTGTTTGTCAGTGATGTCTGGCTTGCCCAGTTCCTCCTGGAATAAGCACAGAGGGTAGAACTTTAACTTCACAGACTCAAAGTAGACATTTATATGTACTGCCAATAGAGTGGGGGACTATAACTTCTGAAGATTTAGATTTTCCTATGGGGTTTTTCAATTAAATAAAACCTGTGGTAAACATAACTTGATGATACTTTTACATTTTTCACACATCCATACCCAAAATACTAATTTTGAAGCAGTTATGTTCATTTTTGAAAACCGGTGTTTTTAATAAGTAGCTAGATAAGGTTTAGGCTGTGAATTTGTGCAGTTTACATTGTACATTGCATTGGATTTACTTTTCCAATTATGTTTACCACAGGCTTTAATTTCTTCATAAATTGAAAACCCCCATGAAAATAAAAAAAAAGAAAAAAAAGGAAAATCTCGAAGGAACCCGCAGTGAATTACACTTCCTAGTTCTGACCTCATAGTTCCCCCACTCCATTTCAGATCTATTATAGTGCACTTAATACTTACATTTCATGTCCTGAAGAACAGTTCTCCTCACACATCCACTAGGAGAGCATGGCTCCTTTCATGTTGACATCATGTAAACAAAAACAAAAAAAATAAATAAACATGTTAAACAAGCAGGCCAACAAGCAGGTAATGAAGACAGTGATGGAGGTAGTTAGTGTTTGTGAATTAGCACTCACCTGAAGATCCAACATTTAGAAGGTCATGCAACATCTGTGAAATCTTGCTGGTGTTTGCTACTTTCTCTGATATGGTGAAACTCAGCGCAAACCTAGAAAACCACAAACACAAAGTGTATAACCAACAATGGATGTAGAAAAGAGAAAGCCAAGTCTGTGTCCTGATATGTGAGGACACATCAAACAACTTGCTCTTCGACTCAGTAGAAGTTACCTTGTAACTGTCGTGGCTCACTCTTTTGTTCAGTATCCAGCTTAGCCTGCAATTAAAGAAGGTTTGTAAAGGTTTACTACAAGTTTGTAGACTGCTTTTGTAAATTTTATATATTCCAAAATTCATGACTGTGTATTAGCTTTACCCCATTTTGGATTAATACTCTTAGCTGCTAGTTGTTTAAAAACAGACAAAATAACACATTTACCTGGGCATTTCCAAAAAACACTGTATGGCTAAGATGATCATAGAGACATTTGCCAGCAAATGGTCTCAACAATCGACTTAAGTTACCTCACAATACTTTTGACAATCATATGCCATTTAAAAATTTTAAAAACTGCAAAATTATTTAGATAAAATTTGGGCAAATATATACTACAGAATAAGGTAGTCATAATTTAAGCAAATTAATAATAATACAAAGACAAAAAAAAAATCATCCTGACAGCTGCACAACTGTAATAATAATAATAATAATAATAGTAATAATGATTAATTATAAATGATACAATGTAAAGTGGGTCGTGAATGGGTGTCCCTTTTTTTGCCTTGCTGAATGTATTAAATGATCAAATATTTGCTTATAAAAACCCAAATCTGCTATACGTAATGCATTCTGACCTTTGATTGATGGCTTTATCAAGTCTTATTGCTGTAAAATCTTTAATGATGGGCTAAGAATAAGGTAAGAATAACTTTTATATTGTTCAATAATAATTCAATATGAACATTTACTGGCCTGAGGCAGACTGTGTTTTCCTGATTATAAACATAATTTTTAGTGTTACAAATGATTGTTATTATTAGTTACATTCTTTTCATGCTAAAATGTAAATGTCATCCATGACACATTTGAGGATGGTTTATATATTTGCATATATGATCCATAAAAGCCTGAAATATGATACTTAACTATAGTTATAGTGTTTATAAACACACACGTGTTTGTTTTTGTGAAAAGTGGGGACATCCCATAGGTGTAATGGTTTTTATAATGTACAAACTGTATATTCTACTGCCATTCACCAACCCTACACCTAACCCTAACCCTCACAGAAACTTTGTGCATTTTTACTTTTACTTTCTTTTTACTTTCAAAAAAATATATAATTCTGTATGATTTATAAGCGTTTTGAAAAATGGGGACATGGGGGATTTTAGTGCATCAATTTCAATTTACTTAATTTCAAAAGTATTTTAGATTTCGTGTGTAGCTTCTGTGACCAGCGCTCATTTAATGACAAAATATATTCACAGAAACTGATACAAGATCTGCACCCCTGTGTAGGTATATACTGCAAGTCCATACAAGCACAACAATGCAGAATGCGGTCCAACTGGGGAAATCTTTTGACCATAAAGAGTACACGAGAACACTATGACTTAAGTTTTCCCCTGACACAATGACTGACTCCACCAGTGAAGCCAGTTCACCTTGTGTAAAAGCCATTGCATAACCTGATGCTATTAGAACTGCCTTTATGTCACTGCTTAAAGTGTGAGAAACAATAGTGGAACATGTATTGCTGCTCAACAAGGTTCTAATAAATTTTTGCTAAATGTAATAAATTGTGATGTTTATGATCTCACATGCGGATGTTTTCAGCCTTCGCACCTTTGCACCTTTTGCATTACTGACAAGGTTCCTGTTATGGAACTTTTTTTATACCATGCTTGTCATGTAAACAAGATGTGCAAGAATAACACTTGATAACATCTTGGTTTTGCATGAGATACCTTAAGGAAACATAATGAGCCAGTATCAACCTGACATATGAATCTTGCTCATGGGCATAGTGTTTCTAAGAATCTGTTGTGCATTTCTAGAGATAGACCTGTTTATGGTCTATCTAGGGTTGTGACAGCAACAGGCTAGAACAAGCTTTCGAACCATAATGCATCCAGACATGACAGGTGTGGCTGTTCTGAAAAGCTACATTCTTCTGTATAAAGGAGTAGAAGAAATAGCTGGTGACAGAATCAAATTTAAAATATGAAAGTACAGTTAAGACCCGATTAACAGGTCTGCTACTGTATGTTATATCCCATTAATAATATTGTGACATGCTGTATATTGCTGATTTGGTGCTCAAAAAACATTTCTTATTATTACTATCATTGTTAAAAAATATTCGTGCTGCTTAATATTTTTGTGGAAACAGTGGTAAACATAAAAAATAATTGGTGAATAAGAGCATTACATTCTTTTTAGGCAGAAACTTTTTTATGATATTGTTTTTATGATATTCAAATCTTTGATACCATATAATTTTTTATAATCCTTGTCACCAATGTCAGTATTAAAATAATGCAAGCTTAAAAAGAGACCAAAAAAAAAAAAAAACCTCAAGCTCACTGAAGATAAATAAACAGTGATGATGTCAGACTTTTGGACCTGTTTTGCCTGATTGCCCTGTGTTTAGAAGACCCAGTCGGTTCAGTTCGGATTTGTCGGGTCTACTTGTTTGATGTTGTGTCTTTGCCGTGTTCCTGTTGTGGTTTTATCCCTGTGATTCAAGTATCACAGTTTTTCTCAGTCGCTTTGGTACATCTCTAAGATCAGAATTGAAATTCTCAAAACTACCTGTTCAATCTTCACATCATTGTGTCACTTACAGTATGCACATCAAAAAAGCAGTTTCTCATTTCTGTGAACAAGTTGCACATGCTTTGGTACAGCCATGCAAATGATTATGTATATTTCTTTGCTGTTTCCTACATTACCAATTGCTTCTGTCATGCTGATTTACTATGTATTGAATTGGTACCGATAATAAAACCAGTTTTGGCCCAGTTCAGGGCCAGCTAAGGCTGATTAACTGGCTTAGATTCGGGCCAGTTAACCAAATTTCTATGGTTTCAGACTTTTCGTTGACAGAACAGGTATGCAATCTAACAATGGGCACTGTACTGTAATACTGTATACAATATTACAGTATTCCACTTGCATATTACAATATACAGTAAAGCTGTGTTTCCACCGCTGGAACTTTACCCAGAAACAAAGGGACTTTGGGCTGGTACTTGGTGTGTTTCTACCACAGGAGCCAGGATCTAAATAAAGTTCCAGGTAAAAATTGCCCCTCACAAAGTCCCTGCTTGCGAGGTACTACATTTTCATCAAGAGACTACAGCAGACAGTCAGGACTGCTGAAAGGATTAATGTTGCCCCTCTGCCCAGCCTCCAGAGTGAGGAAAAGGGCAAAAAAAATCACCTTGGACCCCTCACACCAAGCCCAGTCTCTCCTCAAACTGTTGCCTTCTGATCAGCGCTACAGAGCACTAACCACCAGAACAGCCAGGCACAAAAACATTTTTCCCTCAGGCTTTATTCAACCAGAACTATACAACATCCATCACAACTAAAATAGTTATCTGACATATTTATAATAAACTGCATACTTGCAACACACCCAACGGTGAGAAAAACAAAAGGTCCACACCCTATGCATAACCCTCGACCTCTACTTCCTTTCCTCAGTCTCCCCCTCTCTCCCCTCATTAACATCCAAACACAGGACACTACAGAAATCATTGAAACCACCTTTCTTTATCAGAGTTTATTACAATGCAACAATTCATGTGTCATCCCTCATAGCAAATGTCTTCTGGCCCAGATCCAGGCCACACAATCACTTTTCCCTCGGCCCAAGTACCTGAATGATGGCCCTGAAGTGGCCCAGAACTGGATTAAATACTAGGGCCACACATGGGCCATAACCTGCCTGAATCTCAGCCAGTTAAAACAGGTTTTATTATCGATACCAATATTACATGTAATGGCTAAATGATCTCTCTCTCTCTCTCTCTCTCTCTCTTTTCATTTAAGGGTTCTAACCATTTCAAAGACTACATTTTTACAATACTACACTTCATTAAAATGTCTGTGATCATTTAACCATTATCAAGCAATATTGTATTTATCTTGTTTATCATGGGTCACATAATATGCCAGATCTTAGCCTGATTTGGGCCGCATATCACCTGACTGATCTGGGCCACAATCCTCCCACCAACAATCGGCCCTCATGTTGTTTGCTGGATCATTGCCACAGATGGCCCAGCTCTGGCTGAAAGGGTACATGCCATTGGCGACAGGAAGCCAGCAGTGCCAGCTTGAAGCCACATTTGAGCCAAGTCCGTTTGCTATGTGGGATGTAGTTTAAAAGGTCTCTCTGTGTCTGGTAAAGGGGTCTCATTCTATTAACTGTAGAACAGGTAGCGATAAATATTGTAAACTGACTACTCCCAGATCTTTCACACAAATTATATCCTGTATGTAAATGAAATACAGCCTCCCATAGAAACCAAAGTAATTCACTAGAAACCCCCAAAGGTGACATGCTAAAACCATGCAATAAATAAACAATACCATTTGGTAACGTTGGGGTTCTTCTGGATATTTAATTGTACACTGTTGTACAGTTGTACGCAGTTGAATTAACTATGGGGGGCTAGTCATAGTACTTGTCATAACCGCTGGTTATTGTCTCCGCTTTAATTAAGTTGTACGTAGTTATATAATAGTCGGGGGGCTAGATAGATAGTGCTAGCATAACCGCTGATTTTTTTTTTTTAACTTTATTTAAGTTGTACATAGTTACTTTTAACTTTCGGGGCTAGACAAATAGTACTAGCATAACCACTGATTATTGTTTTGAGATTTATGTAAGTTGTAAATGGGTAACTGAGGGGGACTATACAGAAACACTCTGGAAAAGAATGGTAAGCATGGGCAACCTATTAAATATTATTAGTCATAACCTCTGGCTAATGTTTAGACTGGCGAGTTTGTGATCTTCAGGCACACGTAGAACATAGATTCCTAATGAACAAGTAAATATAAAGAGTAAAACATTATGATTTAACATCCACTTAAATTTAATGAGTAACAAATATATCTTCTAAACCTTTTACATTTTTGGAGTCAGATGAATAAAAGAGGTAAAACATATAAGAAAATGTGTTTACTTTAATATTATTGCATTGTATAAAAGGAAAGACCGCAACACGCAAGAATCCTTCTACCGGATCATTGGCTACCGTCATTGGACCAGTGGGCAGACCTTGCAATGTGTAAGTCATAAACTGTATAAAAACAGGTGTAGACATAATTGGTAATAAAGCTCTTCTGATTCTGATTCAAAGGTCCGGAACTTTCGGGGGCGGGACTTGGGCGCTAAACATGCTGCTTGGTTGAGTTCACCAGCATTGTGATTTCAACCAATTTATTCGGATCACTTTCAAAATATTTATATATCTTTAGTGGTTAAAAATAACATATAATTTGTTTTGGGTACATCTAACAGGTAATCTTTGGGCTTTATACAGTTTATTTATGTTAAAATGAAAATAAAAAGAGGCAATTGTTATAATATTTAGTTTTATTGTAATGCAGGCTGTACAGTACAGTATATACACAGGCTACAGTATATACACATTTCCCTGAACTACATTTCTGCTGCTATTAATATGATTAAATGAAAACGAAAGTGGGCAGTAGTATTTGATATCATATTTCGTCTTATTATAAATGTACAGAGAGGAAAATTGCAGTAGCCAAGGCATACTTTGTATTGAGAAACGCGCGCATATCTACGTCAGCAGACTATTTGCCTAATCTTCATATTATTTTTGACTATGGTGGAAACGCAGACAGCAACAGGTCTGGGCGGAAAATAATTTCTTGGAAATAAAGTTTCTGGTACAATTGTTTCAGGTAATTTCAATGGAAATGCGGCATATACTTTAAACAATGACATTTTATCTTACTCAATTCCGTGTTTTGCATTACTATATTTTTACACATAGGACTGCAAGACAACTTTACAGGTGTGGCAGAGGGCCCCTTTTCACACCTGAACACGAGGAGGCTATTTGCACCATGATTGTAGAAAACAATGCCATAAGACTAAGGGAGATAAAGAGTACCATTATAGAGGAGAACAACATCTTTGAAAACATCCAAACAGTCTGCATCTCAACCAGTGACAAGTTGCTGAAAAGACACCAAATGAATATGAAGCAGGTGTACACTGTTCGGTTTGAAAGAAATGGTGAAACAGTAAAGGAACTGCGCTACCAGTATGTACAGGTAAAACGTGTGTGAGCATGCAGCAACTGTACCTCACAGAAAAAAGTACAACATCGTATAGTGATAAACAGTACAGTAAGTGTGACCTTTACACATTGTCTATGGCTGTAGAAAAGAAGATTCAATATGTGCTGTATACATTTGATGTAACTGTATCTTGGCCAAAATGAAAATGCATGTAATTCATAAAACTCATTTTGTGTCTTCTGGATATAGCATATAAATGGAACTAGAAGCAAGTGAACCATCTACATGGATGAGGCTGGCTTCAACCTAATGAAACACAGAAGGTGTGATCGAAATATCATCGGCCACAGAGCTACAGTTGATGTGCCAGGCCAATGGGGTGGGAACATAAGATAGCAGCATGGGGTGCTGCTATCTCTGAGAATGGTGTGCTTACACATATTCCCTTATTGGGCCATACAATACAGAGTGTTTTGTCACCTTTTTAGACACTGATTACAGGGATCTCATCCCTGAACAAAAGAGGGGTCAGATTGGAGATGACCTGTCAAATACATGATAGTTTGGGACAGTGTCAGTTTCCATCGTTCCAAAATCAGTGGCAATGGTTTGCAGCCCACAACAGGATGCTGAGTTCCTCTTACCCTACTCTCCATTCCTTAATCCCACTGAAGAATTTTCTCACCATGGTTATGGAAAGTATATGATCGCCAGCCACATACACAGATGACCCTTCTGGCTGCCACAGATGCAGCGTGTGATGACATCACAGCAGATGCCTGCAGAGGCTGGATAAGACACCCTAAAAGATTCTTTCCACACTGCATCGCAAGAAAAGATATTCATTGTGATGTCTATTAGAATTTGTGGCCCAACAGACCGGAATGTCAGGATCTGTAGGAAGACTGCACTGTAATTCCTACAGCACTGCATGCACAGTTTTCCCAAAGGAGATTGTCCTACGTTCACATTTCTACTGTAGTTTTTTTTTTTTTCTTTGTGCTATGCAGAGCTGTTTTTATTTTCTGTAGCGCAATGACATGGTCTGTCCACAAATTACAGTACAAACAGTAATAGTGTAAATGTGAATCCTGTCTAGTCCAGCACAGGTCCTGCATGCTTCACTCTCCCCGTAGCACTTGATCCACCAGTTTGCTTACACGTGAGGATCAGTGACCCTCTTTTAATGAGCGGTTTAATCTTTATCAGACAGACTGAAGATAATGCTGTCACTGATTATTATCACTGGCAGCGACAGACTTTAATGTGTCTGGGCCATGCCCACAGTAAAGCTGCGCTCTTGGGGCCAGGCTGTTCCCACTGTGAAATACTTTGAGAGGAACAGGACAGAGTCAGGTCTTTAGCCGGGCACATCCTGCAAGCTCAGCGTGTGCCCCAGCAAACTACTGCTGAGAGAGCGGACCCACATTTCTCCTCTCCCTGCAATCACTAATGTCAGTTCCATGTCCCCGCATGGCAAACTGCCATTATCACTAAAAATGCAACATCTTGCCACTAGGCTTTTGGCTTGGAAAGCAATCCCCGGCATGTCAAGATGGATTCTTAAAGTCATGGAACCAGAACCCGCTCCAGTACACTCACAGGCCGCCTCGTTTCAGAGGAGTGGTTCAGACTTCGGTACGGGACAGAGAAGTTCATGTTCTTTGGTCCGAAGTAGAAAACAATGCTTGCAAAGCGTGCAATATAAATGGTCCCATTAGTTAACAGTGAGTCAGGTTTTTACAGCCACTACTCCCTCGTACCCAAGAAAGATGGCGGGGCTCAGACCAATTCTCAGATCTCAGAATCGTGCTCTCATGCAATGGCCGTTCTGAATGTCAACTTTAAAACAGACCAATGCGCAAATATGCCCAGAGCTGATTCAGCAGCTGTCTGCAGCCCCCCTGGCAAATATCTTGCAAGCGGAGGGAAAGATTTGGTATCCCCAGCCGCAGCTGTGCAGCCTTAATGTTTAGCCCCTCGATGGGAGTCTAGCCAGCACCAGCAATAGTCACTAATACCATTCTAGAGGCCAGCGCTCCGTCTACAAAACAACTTTACGCCCTTAAATGGTCAGTCTTCAGGGACTGGTGTTCAGCACAAATTCAGTTCTTGCGAACGGTTTTGTGTGACACACAGAAACGTGTTAGGTCTCTAACAATGATTGCACCTGCGGGACGCTCACTTCCTCTTCATTTGCCGTTAGAATGGACACATACATTCAAGATCACTTAAAAATACATGATACTGTATCTTGTTGAATATCATTGGAAACAGTTGTTTATGTCTCAAATTAACATAAACTGTTGAGAAATGAATTGGATGTTGATCATTATATTGGATTTGTGCATTACATTGACTCCATTTACTAGTAGCTGTCTATCTGAGCAATGAGCGATTTTCTCTTTTTAATGGATTAATATATTTATTACATTTAGATTTACATTTATTAGTTTGGCAGATTCTTTTATCCAAAACGACTTACATATTAGGACAATGGAAGCAATTAAAATCAACAAACGATTAATGATATACAAATGTTACAAAAGTCTCAGTTAGCTTAATACAGAAATATAATAATACTTATTATTTTTTGTAATATTAATAATAATAATATGTTTAATATATAATTAATCCACCAAAGAAAATATAAAATCCTGCATTGCTCATAACTGAATAACGTATGTATCATTCACAAGGAACACGCTATTTTTAATGAAGACTATACAGTTTTATTTTACATACTTTGCATTACATCTACATTTCTGAACAAAGACCTACAGACCTGCTTTTTTGTTCAGTCATTTGTAATTAGCTTATTGTGAAATGTATCTGGTATTGAAAAATGTTACTGTCATGATAAGCTTTTTTTTTCTTTTTTTTTTTAGAATACAAAAAAGCATGGGTCTATAGACACTATATTACAAACTTTAGCCTCTAGTCAAAGATTACTCTTGCTGCCACATTCTGATTAGCTGCAGAGGTTTGATAGAACTGCCTGAAAGAAATTAACAACATTAACCAATGACATGTACGTGTGTGTGTGTGTGTGTGTGTGTGTGTGTGTGTGTAGTTAAAAATTTAATTTAATACATCAGGCCTTTATGGCTCATATATGCAATATAAACCATACTAAAAATGCCTGCTGTGTTATATTTGACATTGACATTTTAACACAAAAAATTTAAAATAATAATAATAATAATAATAATAGTAGTAGTAATAGTAATAATAATAATAATAATATTGAATACTAAAAATTATGAGCTAGAGAAAGTTATAATTTGTGCCCTAGTAAGAAAGAAAATATCAATAAAAACATTTTCTGAAGTCTCTTAATGGTCTTGCCCCTCTTAGGGTTAAATCTATTAAAAAAGTTGCTTTTTAAAAATGAAACAATGACGGTGACCAAGGAGCATTCGGAGATACTTAACTTATTAAAATCTAAAATGTTCTGTTTTCTGAGAATAGAAAAACTGCAAGGATTTGTAAAAAGTTTTTGCACATTCTGCTTTGCAGTTCATGTCCTTTGGTTTTTGCATTTAGCTGATATTTTTATTTAAACTGACATAGAAATGAGGAACATCACATATGATTTACATTTAATCTTTTAGCAGACGCTCATATCCAAAGTGACTTACAAATGAAGGCAATAGAAGTGATAAATTTATCAAAGGGGCAAATATATATATATATATATATATATATATATATATATATATATATATATATATATATATATATATATGTGTGTGTGTGTGTGTGTGTGTGTGTGTGTGTGTGTGTGTGTGTTGTCTAACACAGTGCACATAGCAAGTTTTTTCTTGATAAATAATTAAAGTAGACAGAAATAAGATAGAATAGATAGAGCTAGTGTTAGAGCTATTGGTAGCCAGTGCAAACTGATGAAAAGAGGTTTGACATGCACACTTATCTGCATATTAAAGACTATACTCTTGCCACATTCTGGATTAGTTACAGAGGTTTGATCGAACTGGCTGGAAGACCATATTTATCATGACATATGTGTTGTAACTTAATAAATACTGATTTTATAGGCTGCCATGTTAAATATAAGACAAGGGTTGAACCACCTTAAACAGCCAAGGCTATGCTTCTCATGCAAATCCTTGCCTTTTATCATTCTCTTTAAGTTACCTAGTCTTTTAATTACAAGCTCTAAATTAAATGCCCTACTCGTATCTTGTTAATAGAATCAAAACATTCAAGCCTTGTAAATGGCAAACAAGGACAAAAAGGTGACCAACAGAGAAATGTACTTAACTAAAGAGGTAAATTGACAGCTTGGTCCATAATTCATTAGTCATTTAAAAAAAAACAAAAAAAAACATGGATTATATTTTGTGCTTGTTCTATGTGCTTGTGCATGGGTCCTGTTAAATGTATATGCACCTACAGGATTTAACAGAACAGCAGCACTGATTGAATCTGTACCCGACCTCCCCTGCTAATGTAAAGACTGCAAATATAAACCTTACCTGCATACAATTAAGTCTACATGAAGAACACAACAATTGATCAGGTTTCAGAGTGCTCCTGAATTTTAAATCGATCATAATAACCGACAGATTCAATTTAATACATATGAAAGGTATAAACAAAATGAATATATATAATATAAATAACATCGTTTTTTATTTAATTTAATATGTATATACTAACATTATTATCTATAACCATTTGACCCACAGTCTACACCATAAATGAGAGTGTAAATATTTTCCCATTATTTATCTTCTACACGGTTAATCTGTGTGAAAGCTTTCTGTTTGGTCATGTCATTTTCTATTTGCAAATGCATCAGGGAGGCCATGCAGTACAAAGGAGCTGTGTTAGGATGTGTTAAGCAAGGGCTTAGTGCTTGTAAATATAATGTGTGTCTGCAGTGATGGGGGAGAGGCAGCAGATAGGTGTAGTGCACAAGCCTGATGGCCTGTGGGTAAAAAAAGGTTCAGCCTTGATGTTCTGTACTTCTGTAGCATCTGTCTCATGATAGAAGTGTGAAAACGCTGACCTAGGGGTGACCACTGTAGTTTTTTTGAGGTATGCTTTTTGTTTTGGGGGGTGGGGGGTGGTTTTAAGAAAATCCCATTCATTCAGAAGTTATTACTTAACTCTTTCCCTGGTGAAATTAGGTGGTCACTACATCTACATTATTTAATCAGTGCAAAAAGAATTTTAGTCCTTGATTCTGTCCATGATTTCCCATAATGCATTATACTGTACCATTCATGTAAACCAGTGCTCATCTGCCTTTTTAAAGGATTAGCTCACTTCAAGACAAACATTTTTTTTACCCCTGTAATGCTCTTTTGTCCAGGTACTTTAATGTAACATTGGAATCTACTGTTTCTTATCTTTGTGTGAAAAATTTATTTTTCACTTTCGGTTGAACGCCTGATGTCACATGGACTAGTTTAATGATGCACTTACAAACTTTCTGGACCTTGACTGTGGTAATTACCTTGCTGTCTATGGAGTTTCAGAAAGCTCTCAGATGTCATCAAAGATATCTTAATTTGTGTTCTGAAGACGAAAGAGCATGTTAGAGGTTTGGAACGACATGAGAGTGAGTAATTAGGATTTTCATTTTGGGTGAATTATTCCTTTAAGGTGATGCAGAAGTGTGTTTCAAACGCCCACTGCTATTATTGGATATCAGTTTTGCACAGTAAACTAACTCTCTGTGTGTCTTTTTGACAAGCTACGTCTTTCATAGTTGTAGCCTTCTGTGACTTCGATTAGACACACACACATAATCAGGACATCTCAAGCGATCTGGAACAAAGCAACAGTGACACTGTATAAATATTTTCTTCTCGCATAAGTGTGCTGTGCCATTCCTGTCGGATCCAATATAGACAGCACTGCATTCTAGTCTCTCTACAAATCCAGCGTCGACCTGTGTCTTGTTTACAAAGGAATCCGCAGCTCAATGTTTTACTCAAGTGTGCTGAGTTATAGCCGTGTTAGATGCTGCAACCTAATTAAGAAACTTAGATTGCTTAGATTAAATTATGTATTATAAAACTGTATAGTTGCATGCTCTCTTTAACTCCATGCACTGTGTTCATTACAATGACATTTTATATGCCTATCTGAAACAAACAGTGCTACACTACGTATTTAAAATGATCAAGAGTTCTCATACAGATCACGCAGTAGTATAAGCTTTTATCCCTGCCTCATATATTTTACACTGGTTTCTATCTCATCCAGTATCAAATCATCATTCAAATACCACTTTCAGCCACCAATGTCTTGGCTTGTCCTTTAATAAGAGCTGCTGCATACACACTTCGCTTCAGTAAGCCTTTCTTTGATTTGCAACTCAAATCTGTGACACTCTTATAACTATACAAGATGTCCATGTTTAAATCATGTATTAATTATTATACAACAGTTAGTTCTGATCCTCTATTTTGACTGGTCTCTGCCAATCACCCTACACTACTTTCCTGAGGTGCTTTTTCTTTGACATGCCAATGGAAAAAGTTTGCTTGCTTATTAGCATTTTCAGTCTCTTCTCCTAAAAAGAGGCAATGTAGGAGGCATGTGCTGAAGAGAATGTGTGAACTGTCCATGAATCTGCACCTTTAGTGGGATTATCATTCCTTCTTCTTAATCTAAATTCAACAATATTAAACAAAACCATACCTATAAATACAGCTTTGAGAGATTTTAAAATAAGGAGAGAAGCTGAGATCAGCTCAGTGTAGGATAGAGATTACATAATCTACATATTACCACCTGAAACTCATCAAAGTTCTAAAGAGTCCGACATCAATCTTTCCTGGGAGACAAAGAATGGAATGAAGTGTTCCTGGAAAAGTAACAACAGGCCAGCACACTGCTTTCCAACTCGAAGCAAAAACAACAGCACAGGAAAGGATTCAAATAAATCTTGAATCAGTCTGCATTAGGAGGTGAAGAAAACAACAACTAAATATCACATTCCTGTTCTCCTAATATCATTCCTACTGGTCCAAAAATAGAAATAAAGAAAAAAATAGCTAATGCATATATGTCAGATAAATACTTAAAGGAAGACTGAAAACCTGTATTTATTTAATGAAACTGTACATCCAAAAAATGCAGGGACCATTAAACAAATCAATTTTTATTTTTATTTTTAAGTTGAGATATACTTTATTCTTTATGAATTTTGCATTTATTGTATGTACACAGGAAGTGGCTGAATCAAATCAAAACCGAAAGTTTTAGATTTTCAAGAATACCCTCCCTCTTTAGATCAAAATCAAGCGATAAAATACAGACATACTGACATATTGTTGTTACAGAGGCATGTCTGAACATAGACTGGCATGAACTTATTTATAGCAGCATATCACTCCAAATTTCCATTCATGCTTTCCTCAAACAACTTGTCTCCGGAAGGGTCTTGTTTTAAAGGAAACTTCATGTGATGAAATTCAAAAGACAAGTGTTTGATATGAAGCATATTTTTCATAAGTAGTACTTAAGCTGGCACATTTTCAGATTCAAATGTTAATTATCATAATGATATGCAAATGTGATTGGGAGATTATAAATAGGAAGAAGGTTCTTCATTTTAAGTTGCAAATCACAAAGGTTGTTTCTCTTGGGGCTCAGGAGCATTTCCTCAGCTTGGGTTGCAATGTGCATCAAAATATCACTCAAATTATTTTGAATTGATTGCACATCGTTTGATTCCTAAAGACCATGGAGGAATCCAAACCTCCAGATGTTCATTATTAAGCTAAAAATCATCCGAGAGTGTGTTTATTAAACATACTGTGATAAAGCCAGGAATGTTCTCTTGTGAGTTCTTACTCATTTCACTGTTGTTTTATATTAAATGGGTGTTTCAGTTTCACCTTTAAGTATGGCTAAAGCTGTTATTTTAGGTTCTCATTGCCCTCACAGGAATCCATGAGCCTGTACTTGTAAAGCTTGTGCATTTGATACATTCATAATCATACTCCTCATATTTTTTGGAAAGGAAAGTTGGCTTAGTTCTGAAAACTTCTTCTAAAAACATAATGAGGGGACAGTGTTGTAGAAAGTTGGTGGTTTAAAAACTAGAAACAGGAAAATATGCAAATAAAGCACTTTAATTCACTGTAAGAATATTTAAAATAAAGTTTTCAATAAAATATATATTTACATTTTTTTTTATCAGATTATGTCTCAGTTTATCTACTTCAAAATTTCATTTTTAATCCAATGTTTTACTTGCCATTTCATTTTAATTGTTTATTAAATTTACTATCAATTTCTGAGTGGAAATTTAAAGTTTTGTTTAAATGTATAATGCTTAGTTTGGGGGGTTTATTTGTCAATAACGCTCATGAAGCATGCATGTTAAAACTTAAAGAGCACTTGCACACCACCTCAGGTCACTGACCTTGCATCCGTTCAGTGCTTTTCCTGCTTATTACTGCAGTGAAGAACATGTATGTCAGTAACAGGCATGATGGTAATGTTTCCACATTAAGAACTGATATTGATTTTATATTGTTTTGCTAGCCATTTTGTAAAGAATGTGAAAAATGCCAGTTCTCTTATAAGTGAGCCTCTGCGTAAAATACGCTACAGGGGTGATATAATAAATAAAAAGTCAATAACAAAAAAGAAAGCCCTGAACAGTATACACACAAAGATCGAGCCTTGCTATAAGTTTTTTTGATCTGGTTTATACTTTTATCCTCTGGCAGGCTCAGAGAAATCTGTTCACTGCTGTTTTGTAGAACTGAAATGATTTGGTGAGGATTTCAAACACAAAGAAGACATAAAAGTCTTCACCTATTGACTTTCCTATTGAAGGGGGGGGGGGGGGGGGGGCAAAACATCTTGGTTGAATTACCATGGAGATTCAGCAGTCAAACAATAACAGAGAAGGAATGATATGAGGTATTTGCCTGCTTCATCTCCTGTTGACAGTTGGAAAACCTATATGTGCAGATTTAACCAATTTCTAATAAACCAATCAGCACTTGCATGCACTTTGATATAGCCCAATAGAAATCAGTGTAAATACTTTATTACAAACTTTAATGCTTTAATGCTAATTAAGCTAGATTTATTTTTTTTAAAGCAGAACCTCTGTTCTTTCTTTCGACATGTTCAGAATATTCATCACATGTTCAAAATATTAATACAATAAAATATACTGGGGGCCATGAAAATTTTGGGGAAAATTCTGAAACATGCTGGTGGTTGCTGGCAAGTGTTTGTTTGTTTAAATGCTGACGGGTAAAGTGTTAAGAGTCCTTATTACTGAGGTTTAATGTAGTTCTGAGGGCACAGCACTCTGCAATAATGTTGAGTCAGAATGTTCAAGTCATCATACATACAATATGTGTAATATATTCCTGTCAGAGTGACAACACTGGTTTTACATGTTAAATGTCACTCACAAAGGCTAATCGAAGGCTTTTACCCTTCTAGTTCTCAGGAAAAAAATTATTCATGGACATGCACTTCATGTTCATAAAGTCAACTCCCAAATCTCAGCAGACGATTATTACCTCCATTCAGAATGATTGCCACACATGAGCAATAACTCAATAAATCAATTCTATTACAGAATTCTATTGTTAAACTGATTTATATGTTCACAGTAGTTTACAGAAGCATTAAAAAGCTTTATTCTATATATACTTAATAAAGTTAGTCACTGTAACCTTATTGACTGTTGTCACGCTAATGCATATCACCTCATGGTGTTTCGTGATTGTGATGTGCTCTAACCTATCCTCCATTCATATAATTTCATAGTACATGCCAGAATCTATTGATGAATGTTTATTTTAAATATGGATTAATTATAGCCATTTTTAAATGTCTTGTGCATGCAAATATTAAACAAAACAACTCAATATACAGTACTTTGACTAAAGACTTAGAATAATGCAGAATAACACTCAAAAGTTAGGGTCATATTATATATATAATTATATATATTATATTTAAAATAAATATTTTTTAGAGAGTTTTGTGTGTGTGTGTGTCCACAAAAACCATAAATGTTTTAAACTTTGACAATAATAAATGTTTGAGCAGCAAACCAGCATATTTTAATGATTTCTGAAGGATCATGTGACACTGAATACTGGATTAATGGCTGCTGAAAATTTAGCTTTGCCAGCTGTCATTATGGTAAACTGAATACATTAAACTTCTGTGAACGCTGGGAGTCCTACAGAATAAGTAATGATGTCCTAAAGCTACACATTAAGTGGGAATAAAAGGGATTGTAAAAAACAATTTTATGGTACAGTGCAATATCCCTTTAAGCAAATACTCAAATATGCTCAAGATTAAATCCTAATACAAGAAAATGTGAGCTGGCTTAGTGCAGACAGCGAGATGGCATAGAACCAAACCTTCAAGGAATAAACAAAAGAAACAGACAGAATATTAGAATAATGTCAAGATGAAGTCACTCAGAGGCTGAAAAGAAACCAGAAGCCCAGGGGTCAAGTCTAGTGTGCAGATTTTAATCAACACAAAGCATATGCAATAATGGAGGAAAAACACTTCCTCACACTTCCAGTAAAACTGCAGACGTAAGACATTTGAGAAAGTACAGTGTCTAGCACTGGGGACATTTACGCAATATTACACAATTATGTGAGCAGGACAAAACTGTTTTGCATGGATTATGGGATTTTACCTCTGACTAGAGAAATATATCAAATAAATTAAGATAAATATTTCTGTCTTGATTTTCTCGATGTTTCTTGTTTTCTTGAACTGCAAGGAATCCAAGCTCTGGGCTATAGCTGGTTCCAGCTAATACAACTCACATGTCAGGACAACAAATGATCGTATTAATTCTTGATGACATTACTGAGCTCATGTTAGCTGCTACTGAGACTAACCCGTTCTTGAGGAAAATTTAAGAATGTGAAAGATTATTATAATTACTGAATCTCTGGCCTTTAACAATCAGCTCCATTGAAACTTGTGCCCTTCATGAACAAAAGTGATTTTAGATGGTCTTTTTGTTCTTGTCGCTGCTACTTACTTTTTATTGAAAATTGTTTTCATAAATTCAGCATCAGCCTGAGGTCAGTCATGAGATGTTCAATGAATCAGTTTTCGATCACAGATGTTTTGTCTCCCTCTACTGTGAGCTCATGTCTACCGCTGTAGACTTTGTTCCAGAAAGAGTACACAGCTTTACTTTCATAATGTTCATAATGTTATGTTTGAATGATTAGTGACAACAAATGCACACAGATTATCATACAGGAACCAACATAATAAATGGCTGATATTTTTGTTATTTATCATGATTATCAGAAGTAGATGCCTATTTCTCCTTAGTGCTCAACCCTGCAGTTGCAAAATACAAGGTTGGTTAAGATGAAGTGCTATGGTCGAAGTGGAGGAAAAACATGACCAAGAGATCATAAACTGAAGTTTTCTGATCACCAAACCTACTTCTGTGAGAAGACCTTTAAAGCTGATGTTTGCCGTTTAAAACAATAAATCGCGAGAAACACACCTGAAGTAACTTTCTCATTGTTATGGGTTGATGCTAGCTCATAGATTATGACTGATTGTTGTGCTTTACATCTCATTTCGACCAACATTAGCCAGGACAAGAAAATGATTAGCAACACCACAGGCCTGAGGGATGAACCAAATGACTAAACTGACATGAAGACAGCAGATTATGTCACACCCAAATGAGACTACCATGATGTGTGCACCTACCTTTTTTTATTATTATTATTAAAGGAGGAGTTATGGGAAAGGCCAGACTAGCATTACAATAATAAGTAGACTTTATAAAAAGTATTTTTTCTTGAAAAAACTTGATCTAACCCAGCCCCCGCTTATTTACAATATAGACCAAAAGTGTGGACACACCTTCTCATTCAAAGAGTTTTCTTTATTTTTATGACTATGAAAATTGTAGAGTCACTGAAGGCATCATGGGCTATTTGACCAAGAAGGAGAGTGATGGGGTGCTGCGCCAGATGACCTGGCCTCCACAGTCACCGGACCTGAACCCAATCCAGATGGTTTAGGGGTGAGCTGGACCGCAGACAGAAGGCAAAAGGGCCAACAAGTGCTAAGCATCTCTCAGGGAACTCCTTCCAGACTGTTTGAAGACCATTTCAGGTGACTACCTCTTGAAGCTCATCAAGAGAATACCAAGAGTGTGCAAAGCAGTAATCAAAGCAAAAGGTGGCTACTTTGAAGAACCTAGAATAAGACATATTTCCAGTTGTTTCACACTTTTTTGTTATGTATATAATTCCACATGTGTTAATTCATAGTTTTGATGCCTTCAGTGTGAATCTACAATTTTCATAGTCATGAAAATAAAGAAAACTCTTTGAATGAGAAGGCGTGTCCAAACCTTTGGTCTGTACTTTATATAAAATACAATTTTGCATATTAATTTGGGACAAAAAATATTATATCTTATATAATTGTAAATATGTTTTTATAATTCTACATGTATTGGTGCTCCTTTCAAGAAAAAGCAGATACATACTGTTGCGTGTATTATTAAAAAAGAACAACACCAAATTTTGTTCAAACAGGTTTATTATCCTATAAACAGTATTCAGCATTGTACCATAAAAGTTCAGCAAGTTACACATCTCGTGTTATTCCAATTGCACACCATCTCGGTTTACAGTATTTACAACTTGCCATCAAAAAGGTTTAGTACATTTGTTTAGAATCAGTCTCATAAAGCGAGGTGAAAATCTCTGAGAAACATTTTCAGCACATGTTATTCAGAATAAAATTCTTCTGTAACATTCAGAAAAATAAACATTCATGGGGTTTCTTCATAAAGACCAAACATATGCGCTGCTTAAATTATACCGAGGACCACCAACTATTTTGACAGCAATATAAGTGTTATTAAACAAGCATCAAGTTTGAATCATAGATTTTACACAACTTGCATTCACCTCCTCATAAAATAGCCTGTTTCAAATCAAAGTTCTGGATCTTTGAAATACTAATACAGACTGGGGCAGATTCATTAAGATCTAGAGGAAAATGCATCTTTCTCATTAGATTTATTGTTGTTATTCGCTTAAAAGGTGCCCGTGGTTTCCACATCTGTGAATAGAAGAATGCAAAACCCTTGTGTTTTATAGTGTATGAAAAAATTAGATCAGATAGGACATACCGATCTTGCATAGTCAGCTCATTTCATCCCAGCTTCTAACAGACAAAGCCCTGACGTCTGCCTCATCAACATTAGTACTTATTCAAATGTAATGTAGTGGTTTGATAGCATTGGCAGGCAAACTGTGTGCCCAGTGCTCTTCAGTGATGACTGAAATGTGTTACAATAAGGAGAGATTCATTAAGGACTGCATAAAATCTGAAGTGAACAAAGCATTTCTACTTTTGAAATGGATAACGGATAAATCCCAAACATGTCATGAGACACAAGGGGCAGTTAAAATGAAAAAACTTAAGAGAAGCCAAGACATCTTCATCTCTGAATGCTTCATTCAGTATTTTTTGTAATGCACTATGCACTTCTAAATAAATACATTACGAGGAAAAAAGCTAACATACCACTAATAATAATAATCAATGTACTCCTTAAAAAAAAAAAAAAAGTAAAAGCATAATCATAAAGACGTTTTATAGCAGTGGTAGCACTTTTATACAAAGTAGCAATTTTGAAAGTGGACGTATCAGGCACTTACTGAAGATCATGTTTGAGATGACATCAAAAGAAGCTTAATTCCACTATGAACTTGACCTACGGTTGAGGATTTTTTTTGGGGGGGAGGGGGGTCAGCTTTTTCCTAACTCTTGAAGGAAACATTCCCACACACTTGTCAAACATAGAGGGAACAGAGCTGGACTGCCTGTACTGAAAAATGAGAGAAGATGATGTTAAGAGCAGATTTATCTGTCCTTGGACGTGAGCTTCTCGATCAGCTCCTGAAGGGGTGCTAGTTCCTTCCGGTCAATCAAATTAAACTCCTGAAAAAAAGAGAGAGCAATGTTTATATTAGAGTTAGCCAAATATTAATCTCCTTGTGCTAAGCAAAATTCAGCCAAACACCAACTCACACATCTCAAGGCCACAAGAACACACCTGAACGAAGAAGATAAAGTGCTTGAAGGAGGTGTTGAGGTGCGCCTCCTCCTGCAGCTGGATAACAGAGTCAAAGTGCTGATGGTAGATGTGAGCGTAAACGCGGAACAGTCTCTTCAAAATGGTCTTGGCCACTGACATAAAGTTCTTTGGGAAAGGGACCCCTATAAATTTAATAGAAAAACAACTAAAAAATCTGTTGTTTTCTTCAGAATCCAAGCAGCACAGAATGCTGGATGACCAAATGATCAATAGAATATATGCTGTGGAAAGCATGCTTTAATATCGCCACCATGTGGACAAATCCCTCCATGACTATAACGAGCTATACAAAGAAAAAGCATGCCAAATTTCTAGATCATGCACAAGAAACTGAAGAAGCACACCTATTTTTGAAGGGAAAAGAGTCTCATCATCAAGCTGATCCTGGACCCAAGTCATCAGGTAATCAATGTACTTTGGAGCCGAACATTTAATTGGCTTTTTAATGTTGGTTCCATCAGCCCAGTGATATTCATACCTGCAGAAAACATACAAGAAATTTACATTAAACATGCAACATACACATTAGAAAGATGTTTGTTTTTTGTTTGTTTGTTTGTTTCTTTTAAGAAATTCAAACTTGTATTCACCAAGAATGCATGATAATTAAAGCATGCATGAGCGATATTTTTCGGTGTGCATGTTAACAAATGAGTGCATTGACACCGGGAGCAGGAGCAGCGTGTGAGCAGCACTGAAGCAATGGTTTCGCCGCAGAGTGGCTGCACTGCTTCACTCAATTAAAGTGACAACTCACTTTTGATGGACAAAATATATATGATTGCACACAAAAAGTGGTGAAAATGCACAGAATACTCATGTCTAGTGTGTTTTAACAAGAAATTAAGTATGCCAAAAACGAAAATGAAGAATCACAAAGATTTATGAAAGATTTACCCATTTAAACTTGTTTTAAATTTTTCAGTTTGGGTGAAAGTAAGGTGTATTATAAAAAGCATTGTAAACAGCATGTCTGAAACGACATGATCGGAGCAGTTTTCTTGGTTGTGTTTGCGGTTTAGAATTTACATCCGAATTCCCTTGTTAACAAACTTTCAAGACTTTAAAACCTTCAAGTTTATGCTCTAAAAACAAATTTATAGTTGTCTTTGTAAAGAAATAAGCAGCTTTGGAGCCGCTGTAGTGACGCTGTACAAATGTTTCTTGCGAGTCTGAGTGATGATGTGAAGCTGACGGGAAGCTCAAACAGGCGTAAAGGCACCAAGTCAGCATATCAAAATCATTTCTGAAGGATCATGTGACACTGAAGACTGCTAAAAATTCAGCTTTGCAATCACAGAAAAAAAATAAACATTTTAAAATATAGTATAGATTATATTATATAATATATTTTGAGATTACAGAAAACAGTTATTTTAAATTGCAATGATATTCCACATTATTACAGTACTGTATTAAGAGACTAATCCCGGAAGATTGAACAGAAGTATACTCAAAATATTTCACACGATAAACCCCTGTTATTACTTACTTGGGTCCAGCAGACATTAGCGGGCAGCTTTCCTCAGTGCAGAAGTCTGTGATAGTCCCATACAGCATGTTGATCTGGTTAAAGAAGTCCACAGCTATAAGCACATGAAACAGCATTATAATACAATCCTACGCCAGCATCTTTAACCATGTTAAAAAATAAATAAATAAATAAAATAAAATAAAAAACAGCATATATATCTATGCCTGCAGTTCCATCGCAGACCTCAAAGGGTTTGGAAAATCCTGCTCTAATTATATATCAGAAGTTGGGTACACCCAATATTTCATGAGCTGCAGCAATTAGATGAAACCCTAAACCCTAGCAACATCAGCGCTGCCCGAGTCAGTATTCAGGCCTCTGTCCCTGCGGCTTATGATCTAAGAAAGCTCCACTGTCTTTATTGTTAAAAATAGAAGAAGGCTAGGGGGTAAGAATGAATCCAAGCAAATGTTGCAAAACTGACCTACAAGCAGGCCTTATAAAATGGATGTTTAGTGGAAAGACCCCTTCAAACACACGAGAGTCCCGATTTCGACTGCACCTGTTTTAAAGGGTGTTGGCTAACTTTTAGGTGTTCGCATTCGTACACAAATAATATTTGTGAAAACACTGATATTATGCAAAATGTTTAATATTAAGAGGAAATAGGTTATTTTATTTTTAGGTTATGTTTTTATATTTATTTGAAGCCATGGAACGGAAAGTGACATATGTTTAGGCTGAGGTTGTATCTACAATTATTAATAAGGAAAAACATGCAACATGCAATTTTTAATTCTGCAGCGGTAGACCTATATTCAATTAAGAACAAAAAATAAAAGCCTTTAAAACTACAGCAAAGTTTCAGCCTTTTAGCACATGCTGAGGATGCACACACAGGTTATTTTTTTCCTAAATTAAAGTCAGATGCTTACTGTTGACTGCCACCCATTCATTGAGGTCCTCTCCATCGGGCAGCATGACAGCCATGCGCAGGTTCCCGCTGCCCAGCGTGGCCTCCGCATGCTTCAGAAGCTCATACTGGTGTGAGCCCTCGGGAATGTTCTTCTTCGGCTTGAACGTCTTTGAAGAGCGGCTTCCACTTTAGAGGAGTAAAAATGCAAGATATTAAGACTTTAATAACGGCTGCAAACTTACATTGAACCAAAAGATACTAAACTTGGTCAAGCAAAATTACAAGTCGCTGGACCTTTACATTTATAAACCCACTTTACAACAGTGAAAATATAAAAGGTAAATCTAAACCTCTGATAAATGTGCCTTCCTTACTGCAAATTACAGAAGCTACAATTGTTGTGGCATTCATATATATTAATATATATATATATATATATATATATATATATATATATATATATATATATATATATATATATATATATATATATATTAAAATTAAACTCATGAAGAAGAGGAATTACATTTGACTAGAAAACTTAATGAAGTCAGCAGTGTGTTTATTTCCAAAAACAACACAAATTCAAATCGCTAGTGCCTAAAATACTTTTATTTTTGCTTTTATTAAAGTATGTCACTCCAAAATGTGGTACCAATGCTACTAAGAGCTGCTTTTGCCTTTAGCTCTTTGGACAAGCCACAAGGATAGTGAACAATTCTACATGAGGGTGTTCAACTCCTCCTGAAGACTATACATATAAAACTCCCCAAGCTTGACACCGAAGCAGCTCCATATAACACCCAGTAAATAACAACTCCTCTGAGCTGACCCTACATACTGGTATATATCAACACCTCAAAGTGAGCCTGTCTTCACCAATTCAACAGCTGCTCTGTTCAGTATGTCCACCTGTTTGGACACAAACAGGACAGAATTTGCACAGCAAACAATGAAAGGACACTGGAAGTGATTAACAAATACAGGCAAATTTCTGAAGTACTCACTTGACTGACCAACATGTTCAAGCCAACAATAAAGAGTTTCAGGTTGTGATGATGGACCCAAATGACATCACCTTTTACCCATATAATGTTATTTTTCATGAGTCAGGCAACTGAATCAAAGCATCAAGCAGAAGTCAGATGGGGAATTCCAGAATTCACAAAGAGAAAACATGTGCATGCACAAACCCTTTAGGCATAATTATGCTATTTTAGCGACAAAACAATGGTTAAAAAATATATATATATATTACACAATTTAAAATTAACCCAAATATTGAAGCCATGATTCCACTTAAGATGCTTCACTGAATTATCCTGCGATTCATACAGCCTGGTTTATTACAGCACAGCCTACTTCCCATTTTCAGTGGAAAGCAGAAGAATAGAGAAATACATAACACTTTACATTGCTGACATGATCATTTTTATGCTGTTAGAGACTTTACAGCAAAAGATTATAATTGTTTCTATAATTTAGCGGTCACAACATTTAAATCCATGGTAGCATCTCCCTTATACATATATATATATAAATAAAGGGAGATGAACAATTCTACATGGAGGTGTAGAATTGAGAGAGAGGCATAATTTAAAAAATACCAATGTGAACATCAACACACTGCAGCTGACAACAAATCAAGATTTAAAAGCAAAGTATATTGTTTTTTGACTTTCTACACTGGGATATAATACAGTATACAGTATACTGGTATTATATTCATATCTGGATTTCATATGATATCAAATCATTTTGGTAGGTTTTGTGATGGCGACAGAACACTTATTAGGTAGCAGTCATTGATGATAATAGGATTTTGTAATAAAAACGATATATTACAATTACAACATCTTTGGGTTACACTTGAGACAAAGCTACTGGAATCTATCCACAAAACACGACATTTCCAGTTTGCATTAATGACATAATGTTGGGACATACAGCTGTGTTCAGAGTCAAATTACTGTACAATGAGTCCAAGCACAGTCATAATGAGGAGTAACCAAACCCAAGTCCATGCAGCTGTTGGTGGCCTCATGTAACGTTACTGGCTGAGTGTTCTTCGTTAGCCCGACTGCAGTTCTGTGTTATGATGGTCACATACTAATCTGCTGCGACAGGATCAGACTGTGCTTCTATCAGATTTGTATATATATATCATCACAGTTAGCTGCTAATAAATGACGGCTGTGAGTCAAGATTGTTTCTGTACATGCATCTTCGGGACAAAAGCAGTATTTCTACGCTTGCTAACTAGCCATCAGTGCTCCTATTTACAGAAACCACTCATACTTACAATAAAAAGCTCATCTCTCCTTGAAGAAAATACGCTGTAGGTGAGAAATCGACACTAGTCCGTTATTTTGCGTTCTGGAAGGTGAAAAAGCAAAGAATTTGCGCCTTATAATCCACTCACACTACAACAACACTGATCCTGCCCGTGCAAAAGTTCTCCTTACCATCCAAAGTCTCTCCAGAGAGCCCCAAATCTCGCGAGATCATGACCTCAAATAAGAGTCACGCTAGCATTAGGATATAAGACCGTTTTGGAAATTCAAATTCAAATTCTATTACTGTAATTGACGTTAACTGGATTTTTTTTTATTAAAATTATGTTTTTTTTTCTCAGTCCTAATAAAATAAACAGATCTAAAAAGTGTTTATTATGACAATTTTCAAGCGACAGTTGAAATCTCTTTCGTCTACATTTGACTCCATCAATAATAATTAATAAATAATAAATAGTAATAATAATAAAGAAAATTAATAAATGCTTTTTCTTTAACCCACATGTCTAGCTTCTTCTAATCGAAACAATTTAGTAACAACTTTGTGTTATGAGCACTTCCTGTGTTTATTTGCCTCTTTTTGATGCATTGAGTGTCCCCGAAGTCGTTTTTGATGAAAGCTATCTTAATTAATTATTGTAATGTAAATGGCCTACAGAACTAATTTTGAATGAAAATGCTTATTTTAAATGAAAATGGTATTATTATCTTATAACTGTTAGACGACAATAACTTTTAACTGTTAACATTATAAAATGTATATTTGTCAAATGACATTATGATAAATTGTATTACATTTAGTACAATCATAATAACAAAATAATAATAATTTTACAAACAACAATATCTAATACTGCCTTAGTGTGTACACAATATTCTTCCTCTTAATAAAAAGTAAACACATTTCAGAAAATACTGTTATAATTTGCTTCCAAATCAAACAACGGTGTGTTGCTGTTTTTAACTACAAGGAACTATTATTTTGAAAGATGTGTCAAGGGCAAAGGCGCGTGTTGTTTACGTCATGTTGTCCTCTGATGCCGCATGTCAACGCGATTTTAGGGCAACTGAGCCGAAATACCGTGTTAACTCAAAGCTGTCTCAACACTTAAGGTTTTCGTGCAGGTTTTGTTTGTACAGTGCAATATGTCTGTATTGAGCAGGAGCGCGCTCTTGTTGTCTCTTGTTCGTTGTGTCAGGAGGCACCAGCAGTTTCCATGCGTGCATGCTCGGAGTCAGACGAAAACTGCGCAGTTTACAGCAGCACGAGGTCGAGATGTTCATTCATGGTCAGCGAGATGTTTAGCAGACCGTCAAGTCCAGCATCCATGGACAATATATCAACGAACACTATTTACTGAGGTACCTTTTTCCAGAAAAGTCCTTTCCAGACACAATACGTTGTATAATTGTTTTCGTCTGACGCTTTTAATGTTTTAGGCACCATCCAAGGAAGATGAGTACCCACCAGTAACAAAATACACCCCCGATGAAGAGCCCCATTCAAAGGAAGTGTTCATCATCCAGGCCAGGGGTTTTCCTTATTCATGCACTGCAGAGGACTTAATGAACTTCTTTTCTGGTAATGTTACTCAAGTCTTTTTTCAGACATGCTTCACCTAAAACGTTACTTGATCAAGTCAAGATATTTAAAATGTAAAACCTGATATATGAAATAATAGTCATACATAAAGGGTAAAATATAAAATAATCCCTTTAAAAAGTTTGAATGCGTATTTTATGTTTTGCATCATATTTGAAACATCAGGCTTGTATGACACATGATTTAGGAATATAGGAGTATATAGAGCTCACACTTCAGTAGTATTTATTTTTACTAAGAGCCTCAAACTAAGCGAAAATATGCAATTTGGAGCAATTTTTTTATGGCATTAGCTAGTGATTAAAAAAATAAAACGTTAATTGATTATAAGTTATCACACTGTATCTCTTAATAATATGGCATTGTAAGATGATATGTCAATGCTTAGTTTTATTATCAAAGCCCTGTAGCGTTCATTTTGGAGGGCAAAACTTAGTCCAGTGCTAAATGTTTAAAAGCCTGATGTGTCAAACTTGATACTCCAATCCGAATTTGATTTTTTTAAATAATGTTTATATGGATAATCAGTTACTTCCATTGAGGAAAATAATAACCTTGAAATTATAATAATATAAAAATTATTACATTTACTTTATAAAAATCTTTAAAGATTCCATTAGAAAAACACATGCACCACAAACAGAAGGTGGACGTTTTCAGAATTGTACTAAAATGCATTTTACTTGATTAAAAAGTAAAAACTTTCAATCAGTGGAAAGTAGAAGATATTCCAGGAAAGTTTCTATAATGCTGATTATTCAGAGGCCTTAGAAATGATTTGATCAAATATGATGGAGTAGGTTTTATAGGGTTCCATCAATAATAACCACATGTATGGATTTCCGGCTCCTGAAGATGTTCTGATATGATCTGATAATGTTGTGAAGTACAAATTTTACTTATATATTTGATTCTTGTAGATTGTAGGATCAGAGGTGGAGTTGAGGGAATCCATATAATTCACAACAGGAACGGCAGGTCGACGGGACGGGCGTTTATTGAACTGGAGCACGAGGAGGACATTTGCAAAGCACTGGATCTGCACAAGCATTACCTGGGACAGCGCTTTGTTGAAGGTAAGCACTATTTTTGTGTTTTTCTCCTGCCAAAGTTTATTACAGACCTCATTTTTAGTATCATGTGTTTCAGTGTATGAGGTAACAAAGAAAGATGCCGAAGCCATATTAAACACTAAACAGCAGTTTACAGAGTCAGACGAAGTGGTGCGACTCAGAGGACTTCCCTTCAGCTGCACAGAGGAAGACATCATTCAGTTTTTCTCCGGTGAGATCCTTTAAAAATGTGACATTTGAATGGCATTGCACTGATAAAACCCATATGCTTCATTTGTGTGTGTTAAAATTCTCAAAACAGGACTGGAGATTGTGGAAGATGGAGTTACAATAGTCCTGAACAGGAAAGGAAGAAACTCAGGCGATGCCTTTGTGCATTTTGCCACCAAGGAAATGGCTGAGAAGGCCCTAAAGAAAGACCGAGAAGTCATGGGAAACAGGTTGGTATTTCATCAAGGAATACTTGACATACACACAAAAAAAAAAAAAAAAAAAATATATATATATATATATATATATATATATCTTTTTTTTCTCTCTCTCTCTCTCTGGAACTTGTATGTGTTTTTTACAACCGTAATAATAAGCTGTAGTATGAGAATAAAGTCAGAACACAAGGTCCTAGAAATACAAGATTAAAGTCATTATATTTTGAGAATAAAGCCATAACAAGACCAGTATGTTGTGTGAATAACGTTAATGTGAAAATTCCACCACCTATTCATAATTTTAACTTTATTCCAAGTATTCTCAAAATATTTCAACCTTTTGTATTGCTGACTTTATTCTTGTAATTTAGGCTTTTTTTAATTCTTGTAGCTGTCTTGAAATACCAAAAGATTTCAAATGAAATATTTACTAATTTCAGATACGTTATTTTTTTCCTCATATGCAGGTATATTGAGATTTACCCCAGCAGGAAAAATGAATTCCAAGTCCTGTATGGAAGAGGGCGAAATGAGACACCAGCTTTCACACCAGGAGCTGAAGACACGCCACGGACAATGAAAACAGGTGTTTATTACAGTGTTCCTTTACAACCAGGCTTGAAACATTAATGCATATGTTGTATACTGTGTGCAGTCCTGAACATCTGTATTTTTCTGGACAGCAAACAGCAGCTCTATATCAGCAACAGAGAACCTGATTCACATGAGAGGTCTGCCATATGAAGCCACAGGAGAGGACATTGTAAAGGTTGAATTTATCCTATTTAAGATACTGTGTGCTTCGTTGTCAATGAGGTGGACAAGAGGAGTGGAATAACTCCTTGAGACCTCAACTGATGTTGCTGGTATATAATCTACACTGAATGACTGAGGTGTCATTTCTGTTCCAGTTTTTCGCTCCCACCAGACTGGTGAAGGTTCTTGTAGAGTACGGTCCAGACGGACGACCCACCGGTGGGGCAGATGCCTACTTCAGAACACATCAAGATGCCGTTTTAGCCATGTCCAAAGACAGAGAGTATATAAGTAAGCAATATGCGTTCATCTGAAATAACCCAGATGTGGTCCAAAATGTTAAATACAAACATGACGATTAATCTTGTTTTTTGTTTGTTTGTTTCCCGTTGTCCAGTGAAGCGATATATTAAGCTGTTCCTGAACTCCTCACCATCAGGGGACGAACAATGAGTTGAAAGTAAACTATTTAAACTGTCAATGTATTGCATTGCAGCCCAGTCTATTTAATGAAAGTAATTCAGTCTATATTACAAGAATACACAGAACCAACATTAAAAGACTTTTAAAAACTTATAGCCTGTTGTGTTTTCTTTTTGGATATTCATTTCTGATTTCAGATCAACGCAATGTTAACAAAACATTCATATGTAGTAGAAGTGTGCAAAGTTAATAAAAAAAAGAAACTATTGCTTTGTTTTACTTCTAACTTTGGAAAAGCCTTGATACAGAGCGTTAGATATAAGTGCTTTTTATCCCTGCAGCACCCAGACATGCAAAGTAATTCCTGTCTTCCACCAAGCTTTAATTTTGCTCATGGAAGTATAAAATGACTTAAACTGAGAAATCCAAATTATAATACAATTTTATTCTTCAGATAGTAAGAATAAAATACATTACACAGGCATAAAACTACCTTTTTATCTCTTTACATACTTTCAGTATTGTAGGGTTATTAAAGTCTTCTCTGTGACGAGCTCCATAATATGCAGGTTTGTCTGAACTGAATCTTTTTTTTTTTTTGCATCATTTATGAATTATGACTCAAATGTTTAAAATTTTAGTGTATGTGCCTTGTTTAGTGCCATAATTTTCAAAAAGCTGACACAATCCTGTCTACAGTCTTTTAATATATATATATATATATATTATTTAAAAGATGACTTATGTTATTAATGCTATCTTAATGGACTCATGGTATCTTTCTGCTTGCAATATTGAATGGCACTGATACAGTTAAGTACTAGAACCTCATAAATCCACTTGGTGGACAGCTTCACTCATCCTCAAGAATTATATGACATTGAGAAAAACTTTTTCAACAAAGAACTTGTAAAAATCATCCCTTTTTGGCAAATGTTGTACACTAGCAAAATAACAGATATGTTACTAAACTGAAATGCTGATCTAAGATAACCCGTTGAATCTACTGCCAGAATAGCAGAGATGAGCGCCCCCTCAGGGTGGGGAGGATGCGTACTGCTGCATTAACTGAGCGTAGCAGGCATCACAGGTGTTCAGGGTTGATGGAGGAGGGCAGAGGGAGTTCATTTGCCATGCAGTTCTCACATAACCTCACTGATAAAAAAAAAAAAGAAGAAGAAGAAAAAAGATTTACTGATTAAATGTAGAGTACCTGTTTATCTTCATGTGACAACATCCTAAGAAAAATACAGTTTTAGTTTAATTTAAAAACACTGCAGTGAATAAATAGAGTTGTATGTAACTGGTCCAGCATTTAAGACAAGACTTACAAACTGGAACTTAGACTTGACTTTTCCTCAAGTGCAGTACGCAATATATCGTTTTCTTTTTTGACAGACTCTAACTCCTATAGAAAAACACAATCCTGAATTTCAGGGAACAGCACACTCTACATATAAAGAAAGCAACTGAATGACACGTACCATATTTTCCGGACTATAAGTCGCACCTTTTTTCATAGTTTGGCTGATCCTGCGACTTATAGTCAGGTGCGACTTATTTAGCAAAATTAATTTAACATGAACCGAGAGAAATGAACCAAGAGAAAACATTACAGTCTACAGCCACGAGAGGGCGCTCTATGCTGCTCAGTTCTCCTGTAGTCTACACTGAAGAAATAGAGGGCCCTCTTGCAGCTGGAGACGGTAATGTTTTCTCTTGGTGCTTGGTTCTAAATAAATGTGACTTATAGTCCAGTGCGACTTTAGTTTTTTTTCATCATCATGACGTATATTTTTGGACTGATGCAACTTATACGTAGGTGCGACTTATAGTCCGAAAAATACGGTTAGTGGAAAGCAGGTCTCACCCTTCTAATGTCCTCCACATGTTGTCTCATGTCTCTCTGAGGCGGCGTGTTTCCTAGAAGAGCTTCAGACATGTGTCCTCCAGGATGCTGCTCCCTCCATTTCCTGAGCTCCTGTTCCAAAAGCAATCTATCAAATTAAGAAAGACAAGGGCTTAACAACATACCACTTTCATAAAACTGCGTTTGTCATTTTCACAATGTGACTGTGTGATCTGATTCAATCACCATGACAACTTACATTTGTGCTTTAATCGGTTCAAAACAAGTTTAAAGGAAAACTCCACTTTTTTTTTTTTTTTTTTTTTTTTTTTTTTTTTAATCTGATAATTTTCCATCTCCCCTAGAGTTGAATTTTACCGTTTTCTAATTGATTCAGCCGATCTCTGGGTCTGGCGGTAGCACTTTCAGCTTAGCTTAGCATAGATCATTAAATCTGATTAGACCATTAGCATCTCACTCAAAAATGACCAAAGAGTTTTGATATTTTTCCTATAAGAACTTGACTCTTCTGTAGTTACATCGTGTACTAAGACCCATAGAAAATGAAAAGTTGTGATTTTCTAGGCTGATATGGCTCATTCAGGCGCTGCGTGATATCATTGTGCCTGCTGCACCCGTGGTACGGCGGGAAAGTTTCTTGATTATTACGCCGGAATGAGAGTATAGCTCCTATAAAATCCCAATTTTCCAAAACTCTAACTCTAGGGGAGTTGGAAAATTAGCCTATTTTTATTTATTTATTTTTTTTTAATGTGGAGTGTTCCTTTAAAAAATTTTTTGTGAACAATTGAGACAGAATATAATCAAACATCTAGTGCATCCCTGCTGAATTAAAGTATTTATTTCTTAAAAAAAAAAAAAGAAGAAATTCCTCACTGAACCCACACTTTTAAAGAGTAGTGTATATGCACACTAACATTAACCTGGATGATTCATTGTTAGTTCATGATGCTTAATGCCGAAAAACTGTATCTTTCTATAAAATCTATAAAACAACTAAATAATAATATATGTATAACATCTGCTTCACTGAAACAAAATATATTGGTTGACTAGTAGTTGTTCACAACAGTAAGTCAATCTCAGTACCTCTGTTTCCGTAACTGCTCCACCTCTTCCTGCAGACTCCCAATCTTGTCTCCAAACTCCTGCTTGAAGAGTCGGTTGGCCTCATCAGCCAGGTCCCGCTCTCGCTCCGCCTTCTTACATCTGAATTTGGGCCACATTAACTTAATGAGGTGAAATGAAAACTAAAAGCCATGGGAAATGAAGATGAATTGAATAATAAAAGCATAAAGAAGAACAAAGGGAGGACAGGAGGAAGCATGTGGCTAGAGCAGAAACGGAAAGCTCAAGAAGGCAAAGTAGTCTGACAAGTGTCTGATTTTTATTTATTTTTATTTTTTATTAAGCCATGTTTGTACTACATTTCACATCTAAATTAATGTCTACATACACTTAAGTCCGTTCACAATTTCATCATCCAGACTTTTGGAAGAATCCATAAAGCTTGGAGTCACAAATTTCTTTCCAAAGCTTTGACATTTGGCGTCGACTACCACTGCATCAAATTCAGATTTCAATTTAGTTTATAATAAGCTGTAAAATAATTCACTCAACAGCATTTCTTGCAAAAAAGCTAACATAACCTCCTGAATATGCCTGCAATAAACACACTGAGTTTGTTAGCTCGGACATCCTGAAGCTTAAGCCGCTTGGTCAAATATTAATATCCAAGAATTTTAAGAGACTAACCAAAATTAACCGATCAATATGGTGTTGCATTGCATACTTATATAGGGAGTATAAAATGATTGTACATTTTTGTTAGGAATGTTTCCCCGTGCTGTACTGAACTTGGTTTTGTTTTTATAATGCACCAACTTTGAGTAGTATCCTGCTAGCCTCTTTTTTTCAGTATTGAGAAGATATAAGAGAAATGCATTTCCATTACTTAAAATGTAAATGTCTGCCATCTTTGTTCTAAGACTGGCCAAAACAGCTGCAATTTTACTTTGACTAAAACATACAGAGGGAGACTAGAGACAGGAGCACTGGATCAGGCGGACAATATCGAAAGATGAGGATCAGTCCGGTTTAAAGACAAAAATAACGGCAATGGATCTGAAACTCAGTAGTAAAATAAATACCCTACAGTATGTTATGCAAAATCAAACTGAAGATTTTTTTTATTTTAGGTTTATTTTTTTGGAAACTATCCAGTGTTTGCCATCATTTTATTGGTGCCTCTGAAGGAGTTTTTCTGCAGCTGTGTTCAAGTTTCGTGCCTCTTTAGCCATGTCTTTCTCACTGCTCAGGAAAAAGGAGTAGAAACACAAAAGAATGAGCATGTGAAAAATGTCAAATAAACAGGTAAAAGCAAATACGTTTTTGAGAGAACACAGAGACAGAGAGCGGACGTTATTAGAAACAGAAGATCTGCTGCCTTCTACAGCTTGGTAACAGAACTGAAACAGAAAAGAGTGGACTTGTCTTGTTTGTGCACAATACATGTGATCTGCACATCCACTGATCAAGGAAAACTGTCCATCCTAAACAATAACCTTCCTTGGAAAATGACAGCTTTATTCGGAGGGATTCAAAAGTTCACAAAAATCATCATTTTCCTTTAGTATTTTATTTACAGTAAAAATTTCTGATTCAAAGTCAAATTTTTCATTTACAAATTCTTTTTCAGTAAAAAATGTTTTGATAAAAACTGTACAGGTGTATAATGCTTTAAGATTAAATTTGATTTTAAAAAATAAATGACAAACTATAAAAATGTAAACTTTTTAAAGCATTTATTAAAATGTCAATATTAACTAATAAAATTGTGTTTGTGTGTATTTACGTCTAACATATATATATATATATATATATATATATATATATATATATATATATATATATATATATATATATATATTAGACTTTTGGATCCCACTCTTTGATTTGCAGTGTACATGTCATGTTTAAATGCCTTTACCTGCTCTCCAGCTGTTTAATAGTGCTCCCCATCTGGTTTGTTTTCTCCTCCAAGCGGCTGATGATGTCACTCTTCTGTTTCCCGCTGGCCTCTGAGCTCTACAAGCCAGACAAACACAAGCACACTGTGTCAAAAATAAATGCAGTTTTGCATGTCCTGCTTACACGTAGCTTCCATGTGTCGAACAAGTCGACGCTCCAGTGTTTAACCTGTCAATTGAGATAAGCGATTTTTAAGGGAAATGCATTTCTCTTATACCCTGTGACTTTTTTTCTTCCTGTGTTAACACCATGCCAGCTTCTGTGGCTATGTTCTTGATGAGAGCTAGGTTTAGTTATAAAAAAATGTCACTAAGTAAGATGTTTAAACATACCTGTGACTTAACGGAGAGCTCATGGTTGAGTACACGCATTTCATCTAACTGCTGTCGGAGCTCCACCAAAGCATCGTGTTTTTCACAGATGTCCTTCTCTAGCATCTTCATGGACAGCTCCATCTCTTGCTTCATCCCTATCTGCACCTCCAGCTCCTTCTCGACATCCTACACAAACACACAAACACGCTCGGTTTCTTAAGGATTCAGGTTCTCCAGACTTCTCCTCGAAAGAACAAAGACTTGATACTTGGGAAAACCCCACATCAGAGATGAATCTGAAGACATTAATGTCTCACTCACCAGTCTGAGCTGAGTTTCCTCTTTGAGCTGTTTGCGAGTTTCCCCAAGCACTTGACCGTTTGCAGTACCATCTGCCCTAGGTGCCTTCAAGACAAGCACAGGTCAAATATCAGAGCAAAGAATGTGACAAAACAAACAAAAGTATGTTATAACAGCAACCCTACTGTAAACTACTATAAGCTTGTGTCTAACTTTTGAGTAATGAGTAACAAACACTGTTGCTCTATTGAATGCTTGATAACAATCAGTACAGTGGGATCAAAACAATGTTGTTCACCTTGCGACCAGTCTCCACTAAGTAAGAGTCTTCCTCCTTCACCCTCTCCAGCTCCTCCTGCAGAGTGATGATCCTGTTGTTTGCCACAGCAAGCTAGACACCAAAAACAACACATGCACAGAGAGTTGGAACAACAAATTGATCATCTATTCACAGCTAGCTCTCTCTTTACTTTATAGAGGGTATGCATTGACGTCACTTTCCCACTGGAACGCAGCCGCTGAACTGATACTGTATATATACGGGGATGTCATGTGCATCATACTCTCTCTATTTAGTCCAGCAAACTACAGTAAGTGTGTCAATAAACCACATACACTACCATAAAAAAATCTGGAAATCAGCACTTTTTTTTTGGGAAATAATTCAATACTTCTAATCACAAGGATGCATTAAACTGATCAAAAGTAATAGTAAAGACGGATAGTAAAGTTATAATGCTACCAAAGATTTTTATTTGATGCTGAAAATTCAGCTTTGCATCACAGGGATAAATTACATTGTAAAAAATATTAAAATATAAAACAGCCATTTTCAATTGTAATATTTCGCTATATTATATTTTTGATCTAATAAATAAATAAATACAAAAAAATAAAAAATCTTACTGACCCCAAACTTTTGAACAGTTGTGTACACACAGCTGTGTGCATGAATATATAGTGTGAATTCATTTCTGCTAACATGTAAATTATCTATCAGTTATGTAAATCATTGAATTAACCTAACTTAACTTCAGTAATCCATTAAATTTCAGTTTTTTCTACTCACCTCCTCTGTGAGTTTTGTGTTGGATTTTTCCAGCGCATCCACTTTGGCTTGCAAGTTATTCACCGACGCACTGGGAAAGGGGAATTTACAGTCACAATGTGAGATTGCTCATGCTTTCCAAATAAGCAGCTAGTCACAAAAACACCCCACATGAATGATGGACTGCACCTTAAATGTCTGTTCAGCTCCTCAACATAATTCTTCTGGTCAAGAATAGCTGTGATTTGCCCATCACTGCAAACAAAAAGCAGCTTTAGAGGAAGCACAGAGATTTTCACCAGGAGTCCAAAACCTGTCAGACTAACACAATTAGCTCCACAGAGGAAGTTGAATATGGACTCACCCCTCTGTGCTTTTGCTGCCGTGCGCACCGTCTTTCAGATACATTGAAAAATCTATGACTCCAACCTATTGAGAAAGTAGAGATCTTATTACCCGCTATCAGCTGTTGGCCAACACACTTGGGAGAAAAACACTGAAAGAATTTAAAAAAAAAGTAACAAAGATAATGCATTGTACCATCATATTTCGTCCTTAATTACTTGTGTAGAGTTAAAGTAATTAACAAATACCTGTGAGTCTAAATCTTCTCCCTTCATGCACAAATTAGCATCAATGACATTCAGGCCCACTAACAGCCCAGCGATCACAGCTCCTTCCTCCTCCATCATAAGAGCATTGGGCTCATAGAATTCACTGAGGAACACAACAACAGCAAGTAGAAGACATTTACAAAACAGGGTCATAAAACCAAAGTTATGGCTTTTATATTAAAGACCAAAAGCTGGTAGTGTACCTGAGAAGGTCCTTTCGGTTGATGATGGTCTTCATGTAGTCTGAGAGCTTCTTTTGCATCAAAGCCAGACGAAGCCAGGCTCTGCCTCTTCCTAAAGGGGTTCTGGTATAAAAGAACAACTTTAGAATCAGAAACGCAGTATGAATTAAAAACGAAAAAAAACGAAAACATGCTCAAGTTGAAAATGTTTTCTTACTTGAGCCCAGGAAGGTCTTTGACGCTGGCTGTGATCTCACCAGCCTCTGGAGTCAACTTTTCCACAAGCTCCAAAGGACCCCAAAAAGACTTATTTTGACCAAGGAAAGTCTTCTTACCTTTTAAAAAAAAACTGATTTCTTTAGAGAAAGTATACACAGGATTATTGTATAAAGAACACAAATGAATGAGTACTGAGGACAGTGGGATTTGTTGTACTGACTTTTCAGCCCATGTTTCAGGCAGTGCTCCATCACGACAAAAAACTGCTGCAGTGGGGCATAGTCGGAGTCCAGTGTGCGGCCCAGGTTCAGTGCAGACTCGATCAAGCCCTTGATGCTCAGCTTGGCCATATTCATCAGGTTAAGCCTCTCGATGGCAATGGGGTCCTTGGGATCTGGAAATCCAAAAAATTCAAGCATAAATTAAACAATTATGGCAAAATATGATTCAATTCTCTCACCGAGACTTCTCCTACACACAGTATTTAACAGGTTTCAGCATGAGATATAAGAAATATATGATGTTTTGGACTGGAGATTTTTTCAGAGAAAGAAATCATGAGAACTTTCTATTGACTGCGGCTACGTGGTTTCCTCCGTGTCTGGAAAGATTTATGAAATTCTGGTTGAAGAGGTGTGTAATGCACCAAATGCAGAGAGATTTCAACCCACCATGTCAATCATGAATAAATAACAAAAGTGTGTTTTTTAACTGAACGGATGATTGTTTTGAAAGCTGTTGTTTTCAGGACAATCTCAGTTTAACCATGCAATGCATCACAAAGTAGATAAACTACAGAAAATCTTTTTTTACTGAACAGGATTTTGGAGTTCTCAAGGCTGACCCTGTATAAACCAAAACACACCCAACAGTAATGCAATCATTTCATCATCATGACTCTCAATCCATGTCTGTCACCAATAGCAGTGACCCTTTTCATGAGGACGTGCAAGGACTGGCAAGATAAAAAGCTGCTATGGAGTATAACATGTTATATAAATATTATAAATATATTTTTCTTTTTCAGGTGTTGTGACAGGAGAAATGTTCCAGGTGGCAGTGGGTCATTTTCACACCAATTTAACTTTTAAAATTAATGATAACACAGTACAGTCTTATCATTTTAGCCCAGGTTTATTGGAGAGATTTCATGGCCATTACTCATTCAATAATATTGAACTGCTAATGCAACAACAAAAATGAACAGTAAAACCAACAGATTTTTACTGGTTTCAGTTTGTACCATTTATTAAAGTCCTCCTTGTAGCTTCACACAGTCACACAGCAAAGAGTGAGTTAGCTTCATAGCATCATGTCTATGCAAAGGTTATACAAATCACAGAAACCATATTCTCACTGTAAGAACAGAGGTTATTTTAGTGTATAAGAAGTCTCTGAATCATAAATATTTAATGTCTCTCACAAGGTCTACAGGGAATTCATCTGAAGAACCAGAAACTGATCACTGATAATGCTGATAAAACCATGTGATCAACATGCCAAATGGGTGGGGCGGGGAGCCAGCCAAATAAAACAGGCCAGACAAGAGCAGTCCAGCCAAACGAGCGGCCAGATATTTTGCTAGCTACAATCCTATTGATAGAATCAGAAAAGGATTGGGTCATGCACATCATGGGAGTAAACCAAAGCAACAAGAGGGAATACACATTATGTTGTAGGAAATTTGGGTGTAGACTCTAATCTACAGAGCCAAGCAAACTCTCTCTCACTTTCATGCAGTGCAAATCTGAATGACTTCAGAAGCACTACAACTGTGACTATTAAAAGCAAACTGAGTGCTGATGAGGACAGTTACTATGAAGTAATTTTAACACACTAGACAAAGGAGCTCAAACAATGCTCTACTTGTTCTGCAAGACTCCAGTGGCAAATTATCCAAACCGATTTGTTTGACAGAAAGCCTTGGGAAAGAATGTAATATTGCCTTTTTATCCACAGCACTCGAATAACATTTTTTTTGTTAGAATAATTCCAAGACAGCTGTAAAGGGATAGCACACCAAAAAAAATAAAAATAAAACTGTCATATTTTACTCACCTCATATTGTTCCAGACATCCCTGTATAATGTTCTATTTTATGTAGAATATAAAATAAGGTTTTCTGTCCATAAAATATATGGCAGAAGAAAGTCAAACAGGTTTGGATGGAATGACATGAGGATGAATAAATCATGACAGAAAAGTAATTTTTAGATTAACAGTCTCTAAGATTTGTAACGTCACTTGGCTGAGGGGGTAAAACCTAAAAACCAAAAACGAAATCAAACCATAAATGACACTTAATAAGGCAGAGCACACCAAATCCATTTCAAAGAACATCTGCATGCAGTGAAACAAATCAAGGGCAACATCGCAACTAACCAATTACTGACTGATCATTGAAGAAATTATTTCTTGAAAATCTTCTATGAAAAAAAAAACAAGTTACTAAAGAGATCTCTGAACCCTGGGTGCAAAGGTGACACTAAAAAAAGTCATTTGTTTATCACAGTGTGATAGTGAGGAGACCAACAAGTCACACGGTTCAAAGGTGATGCCATTCGTGAAAAAAACACTACAAACAAATAACTACTTCTGTAGTAAACAAACATCTCAGAGGATGACTCTGTAAGCAGACCTTATCAGATAATGTTTTCTAATCCTGGTCTTGCCACATGCCGGTTTCTTGCTCACCCAATGCAGATAAAACACATTAGACTGAACTGTTGCTGTTAGTGGCTCCTGGTCACATCTTCTCTGCCCGTTGATCACATGCCTTCAAGACGTTTGATTGAGTGGGAATCTCCAGGGCAGCAGTAGTGTGTCCATATGATGTCCTCTTTTAACCTTTGGCAGGGTAAGCCGTGACTCTCCAGTAATGCACCGGATGAGCAGAATAATCGTGTGCTCTGACACCATCACTACTCTAGAAATCTATTTATGGCCATATTTTTTCCTTTAGAAAAGTTAATAAATGAAAAACAAAAGATAAGCAAATTTGCTAAATGCCTTTTATTTTTATTAAAATCAACAGAAAAAAATAACATATCAAACAATATAAAAATTTTTAAAGGCTTGTTTTTATTTTCATTTACTGGAGGTACTTTCATTCTGAGGGATTTTCCGGACAGTGCAGTGCACATACATAATTTGTTCAATGTGACAATACTTTACTTAGAATAAAACCGCACATGAACAGCTTCTCTCAAATCATTCAGTGGGAAACAAACCTTCATGCACACTTGTGCTCCATAAAAACTACATTTCCAGGCAAGCCTGTGGGGATGCTGAGAGCATGATGGTGGAGGGTTGGGCCAGCACCGCCCAGTGCAATAACAGCCACAGAGGCCTAGAGATGCTGTGCGCACCTACCTTCATGAGCTGGCTCGGGATCTGGCGTTAGCGAGATGTCGTTGAGCTCGCGCAGGCACAGCCATTCGCCATCCACCGACACGCGGAAGTTACATAGGTAGATGGTCTCTCTAGCAGCCTGTGTGATCTTGTCAGTAGTGGGGGTGGGGGCCTCGCTCTGGGGCGTCAGATCAGACATGGTGACTCAGCTGATAGCTGCTGCGACGACAACAACAATGCTTACGATGGTGGCCTTCAGGGAAGAGTCAGGAGCAGTGAATAGCAATAATGACGATTTTTGTTTTTAAACCAATCCAAGCAAGAATCTTCTCCAGCACAAAGAAAGAAGGAAAGAGAGAGTCAAGGGAAACAAAGAAGGGAGGAAGGAAGGGGGGAAACAAACAAGCAGTCCAGGGCAAACCTGACTGAAGGGATGCTATTCTCCTGGGGCTCAATGTCCGTGCCTTGTGAATAAGCAGTGACCGCTAAAATCCTCCGTGTGAATAAAGGCTTCAGTGCTCTCTGGCTCAGCACAGCCAGGGGTTTGAGATGCCGTGTGAGCCTCAGCGCAGCTATAATCAGAGATGTCTCTTTTCTCTCTCTCAGTCCCTCCCTCACAGCCCAGCTGCTGGCATTCACCGGATTGGCTGCATGCGCTGCAAATGGGAGGGTGTTGACCAAGATGGCTGCCGTGATGCTGAGGAGGATTGTGGGAATCACGTGAGCAGATGGTGGAGGGGGGGCACAGCTCCCGAGAGGACTGTCAGATGCGGGGGGAGGTGGGGGGTGGGGGTGCTGTTGTCAGTGATCCACATGCCGCACAAGAAAAGGGCGGAAATCCTACTGATTGAGAACTAGAACACTACTGATGAAGCTGCTTTTTACTGGACAACAAGTTTAAGAGGAGCAAGCATGCACTTTGTGTCAAATTAATAAACATAATGCTTATTTAAGTTATTTGGTAAAAACAGTCACACATATCAGCAACTAGACATCATGGGGTGGTACTGTAACAATCTGAATTAACAGGTAGACTTTCTTTTGTTAAACCAGTACCTTTGAAAAGAGAAGAATCTCATGTGCAGAGTCATGTAAAATGGGGTTTGAATATTAGCAGTAAACTATTAGTCAAATTTTATTCATTATTTACAAAAGAAAAGCACTTATACATTAAAACAATAATTAACCTGAATTGGGTGTGGACTAAGGTTGAGGTCAGTAAGAAGGAATTCAGCATAGATACACTGAATCGAAAGTGACAAGTGAAAAGATTCAGAATTCAAACGAATGCTGTTATTATTATTTTTTAATCCTGAAAAAAGTGCAATGTTTTCAACATTAATAATAATAAAAAAAAAAACGTTTCTTCAGCATCAAATACGCATATTACAATTATTTCAAAAAGATAAAGTGATACTGAAGACTAGAGTAATGGCTCCTAAAAAATTAAGTTTTGGCATCACAGGAATAAATTACATAGTTTAAAAAAAAATATATATATTAAAATAGAAAACAGTTAATTCAAAATCATGACAAATTATTAATATTTCACAAAATTACTGTTTAATTGTATTATTTTATCATTTCATTTAAAACTGAAAGTACATAAGACTTCTTTCAAAAACAAAAACCTTACCCACCCCAAACTCTTGTACGGTAGTGTATCTCTAAAACTATGCAGATAAATGAAAATACCAATTTTTGAGCCATATACTGCTAAATAACTACGAATATCACCAACATTTTCTGGTTTGTGGACATAGGTTGTGGGTGGATATCTACATCCATACAGTGGGTGTAACACTGTTTACATGCGAGCTGATGACAGTTTGTGCTAGCTGTAGCCTATTTATTCACTGATGAATTAGAAGTCATAAATTCAAGGAAAAAGAAAGACAAGAGTCTGAAACGGCAAACTTGCACAAACGCCGCAGTGCTTGACTGCCATTGTGCAATGCTGTTGACATTGAAACGAGGCTTGTGTCAAATAATGCAGCAAAGCAAACACTATCCGATCCTGTCACACAGACCTGTATGCAGACGATCATAATACATACTCACTTCTTGTTTTCTTGTTAGTCTTCTCAATTTGGAATTCATATCGCACTGGGGAAGGAAGAGAAGAGCTCGTCTTTGTAAACTGTATACTTGAGTTATAAGTTAGCGCCTCCTTGAAGTAAATCACCGAGGCAGGAGAAAGCGACTCCTCTGGACTGTTGGCCGTATGTCCATCGCTGTCCTGCGTGTGGGGTTTGAGGAATTCATTAGATGACACTAGAGTTTCTGAAACTTCAGTGCTTAGTTGCTCCGATGCTCCTGAGCTCTGGTCCGCCATCTTCCGTTCAAATTCATGTGACCCCTGCGTCAACACACACCCCTACTGCCCGTGCGCCAGCATTTCATCCAGCTCTCAGTGGAAACTAACGCATGTTTATCTAGACTGTTTAGTCGTACTGTATAACTTCTGTTGTTCCTAAATCCGTGGAGAAAACAATAAAGAAATGCAATATTATTGTAATACGGATCATATGGTGTGACGCATATCATCATCAGCTGGGTGAGAGCATTTAAAGGAACAGCGGCACAGCATCATTGCTCTTTAACCTAAATCAATAAAAGTCTTGCCTCAATACAACGGGAGGACCACAACTGTACAGTTCCATGACAGGCAAAATGTTACATTTAACTTTAATAACTTTTATATTATATTGTAATAATTACAATTATAAAACATATTTTGAGAGATATATGCATTATTCTATTCATAGTAACTGAAAAAAGCCTCCAACAATCAAGGAAAGAAATATATACGGTAGCCAGCATTTGAAGTGCATTAAAAAGTTAATCAAAGTTGCCCTAAGTTGCTCTCTCTCTCTCTCTCTCTCTATATATATATAAATATATGATATATAAGTGCTGTAACATGTATCAGTTAGGTTAACACATGGGATTTTAAATAATATAAAAAAGAAAAAGAAAACAGATAGAATAAAAAAATAGAGCAAGCTAGTGTTAGAGATCTTTACACACACACACACACACACACACATACAATTGCATAATAAATGAAAAGAAAATCGAATACAAAAAGATTGGAAAGGTAGTCAGATTTTTTTAAGAATATAATTAGAATAGTGAGTGCTAAAGTTAGAGGGTCAAATAAAGACAGAAGATATGTGTTTTAAGCCGATTCTTGAAGATGGCTAAGGACTCAGCTGCCCGGATTGAGTTGGGAAGGTCATTCCACCAGGAGGGAACATTTCATTAAAAAAAAAATACACAAACCTTACCAACACAGTATAATTCCTATCTTAAATTATGTAATAATTTCCCATAAACGTCAAAATACATTGACTTTAGTTCAGTGGTTCTTAATCCTGGTCCTGGGGATCCCCCACTCTGACATAAACTGTGCAGAATAAGTGGTCCCTACCCCAGGACCAGGATTAAGAACCACTGGCTTAGTTCATTTTTACAAATATGTAGATGCACCACTAGAGAGCGCCATCAGCACCATTTTGGTTAAATGTCCAATTACAAATAGTTAAACCTTAGTAACTTATCAAGTATCACTTCTAAGCCAGGTCATCGTGCCCATTTTTATCACTCACAAAGGAGAGTTAATTTCAGTTTTTCAGCAATCCACTCCCCCTTAATAACCTTGGCACAGGGGATGAGCTGAATTTTATTTGGGGCTTGTTTTTCTCTGTAATCTTTGGATAATGCAGGTGGCCATTTCTTAAAGAGTAGCGTAACGGGGTGTTTGGGGGGAGGTTGTTGTTGTTGTTGTTGTTGTTTTTGCTAGACAGCAGTTATTCCTTCAACACACGCACACTCTACCCTACCATGATTTTGTGTCATAAGACATAGTGAATCTTGTAATGATCTACAATACAGCTGCATTTCCATTCTTATGCTGAATAAAAAATTTCCTTTGTTACTAGTTCCTAGATTTTCTGTTCCTTTTCACATATGCTTTGTTCCATTTTCTTTGATTACTGCGGGTTATGTTTGTTGGCTTGTTTGCTTAGTTTACTCAATGACACAATGGTTTTATTAAACAGAATTTTGTTACATATGCCTGGATCTTAATTTCTCTAACGTATTATTTGCAGCACCCTAAATGTATAATGTAGTATAAATGCAATTAAATTTCACACTTCTAAACCAGGACATTAGTGCTCATTTTTATCGCTCACAAGGGAGAGTTCAGGTCAGTTCAGTTCTTTCAGTTCAGCCATCCACTCCCCCTCAGTAACCTTGGCACAGGGGATGAGCTGAATTTTCCCTTATCTTCATGATGAAACAAGGAACGGAAATAAAAACAAGAAGCCACCAAAAATGTTACATATGCTTTTATGTAACAGAATTAAATGCAAATAAAAAAGAAAACATTGATGACTAACTTGTAAAACCTGTCTAAACCTTTTATGCATTTTTTTAATGCAGCTAAAAATACTAGAAAATAAATATAAAAGATAAAATATACCTTTTCTTTTCAAATGAAGTGGGTATGGCTATCCTTCATTTATCATTATCAAAATTTTGTTTGCGATTAAAAAAAGTCCGATTTAGAAGAATTTATCTTGAAAAACACTTGTCTTATAACTGAAAGCATTGTTTTCTCTGGTGATATGTATCTGTTTAATATACTGTATATCTGACACCACTTCAGCAAGATGCATGTGCTTTTCATACACACTGAGATATTACACACTGTATGTCATGTCTAAATAATAACAACAAGGTCCAGCGTCTGAATCCAAAAAAAAAAAAAAAAAAAAAATACCTGACTGATTATCGCTTGGCTAATTGCTAGTTGGTCAGACTAGTATGACCAATCAAACATAAGTCCCCTGTCCTCTGGTCAAGTTAAATTCAACTAAATTAAATACATTCCTGTATGGAAAGTATGTGAGAAGTACTTTCTAAAGAAATACAGTCTCTTCCCAAAAGGCAAACAATCTAAGTAACCAATCATATGCTCAGAACCTTTTCATCATTCATTTGAGTTTGATAAACGTCAATACTTTTACTAGGACTAAAACTTTGTTAACACAACACTCACTTATAAAGTGAACTTTATTCTGACTGGCAAAAAATAAAGCTTCCTGCTTGTTTAATGCAAAATCATAGACTTTATGTAAGAATGTGGTAATTTCTGTTCCGTCAAAGCATCTTTATCCTCAGGGATTATGGATGTGTTATTGAAAGCATTTCATTGGAAGATTGGAAAATGAAAGTAAGTCTGTGCTTTATAAGGAATGGGCTGTATAAGAAGGCAACATTTCTCAGGAGCTGCCTGTGAAGTGAATCATGCATCAGGCTGTTCTCACACTGCTGTGCGCTCTTGTGTTTGGAGTGACTCTTACACACTCTGCAGGTGAGCTGAAACATTTGCATCATATATACACAGAACAATTAGTAAAGCCTTTTAGTTAACCTTTAACACACAGTCAACACGTGTGTAAAAAATTAATATTTAAAAAAAACAGTGTTTTAAAAAAGGTAATTGTCATCCAGGAAGGTGTCCGAATAAAATTTCTGTTTGAGGTCAATCTGAAACACGGTTAAACATTTAAGAAAATATTAAAACTTAAAAGATCATGTTTCAAAAAGTTGGTTTGTCATTAATGAAAGTATATGAACATATATGAATCAAAATATGAAATTTCTAAACTTTTAATGGACCGTGATGGATAATCTACAGCCGTCCTTATTGAAAAATAGTGTATCAGTCATTTACACAAAAATACTTGACCACAGAATGCAGTGATTGTCCGATCAGAATTAAGTATTCTAAAGCCACCAGATACCATGTCTGTTGAGATTCTGTTAAGTGTCTCTGTTAAATATTCAATATGCATCATAACAAATATCACTTAATTTATGTGTTTGCGTGTTTTAGAATGAGGTTTATTTTCTTATTTTCTTGGAACAATAGTTTTGTCCTTAAACTTAAGATAACTGTGTTTAGGGCAAGCAGGGGCGCTATCACAACGCTGTTTCTGCAGAGGCAGACCGCTGATAGCAGTGAAGTCCAGATGGATTCATGCAGTTGAATTGTTCCCTCCAAGTCCCTCTTGCTCAAAGATGGAGATTATGTAAGTCTGCATACAAGTCCTGTTACATGATAATATTTATACATCTTTATTTCTTCTAGAGATTCATGTTTGCAATATAGTTAATAAATACTGCAATGAACAATTGCAAGTCCTCAATTGCAACTGCAGTGAAACGATTGCATTTGCTGACCTTAGATTGACTGTGACTGGAAAAGGAAAGGGTAAAGGAAAGGAGGTGAACAAAAAGTTAAAGGTGTGTTTGGATCCAAATAAGAGGCAAGGACAGAGATTTCTGAAGGGCAAATGGTGAGATATACACTACTGCTATACAAGTACTTACTGAATGTATAACAACCAATCATAATGTATGTGTTTATGTATTATGTTGTGAGACTTAAATTCTGTGCCGTTGTGCTATCATTCCTAGGAAGCAAAACAAAAACAAAAAAAAGACCAGAGGAAGAAAAGAGAAGATTATACATGTCTAACAACAATGATGATTATTATTAAAGTTACTCTGTTATAATTCACAAGATTTCAAAGCCATTTGGCCATAAATACATCCTTTGTGATTTTAAACATTTCTCTGATGAAACTATAACTAATATGGGTTTGTTTTAATTAATTCCAGTGAATGTTTTCTTCCTGAAATATGTGTGTGATGGAGCCATGAAATAAAAAATAATGCATGCTAATTTGGTGTTTTGTTTACTGAAGAATACATATACTAATATTATAACAACAATAAATATTTTTTTGATTATTAAGGATGAATCACAACAGAACTAGTCAGTTCAGTCTTCCAATATCTTCTATAACAAAAAAAAAATTATAATTCAAAGTCCTCTCATTCTGCAGTCTAGTCTATTGCTATCTACTGATAAAAGATTTCAATGAACTGAAAATCAGCTTACGTGGAAAATACCTTCTTAACTTTATCCGTCTTAGAAATTCTTATCCTGCTGTTCAGACAGGATAAGAATTGTGAATTTATGAAATAAGACCATAGTTATCAGAAAGTGAAAGCACAAAAGCCACTGTAGTCGTGTAACACAGTATGTCATTTTAGAAAAGCAGTTGAAACCAAACTGATGGCACACATTTCCCAGTCAGGTTGCAGAGGTAGTCAAGCTCCTCCATGCGGGATGGCATATCCATGTGCCATATGTGAGACTGGGGGGTCTTTCAGAGGTGTACGATGAACCAGAGATGGACCAGAAACTGGAGGAGAAGGGAGAAAGGAACACTGAAGAGACTGAGTTCTGACTCCTAGGCAGTGGCTCTGGTTCCCTGTCTGCGGTGGGGTCAGGGGTCAGGCAAAATCTCTTTAAGACAAGTCATGTCACTCGACGGCCATCTTTGAAACGCCTCTCAGACTATTCTATAGTCATTGGTTCAGGTTCTAGTTCTGTAGTATTAGTGGGAGTGGTGAGAGGCTGGATGGGCTCTGGGTCAGTGGCCTGTATGGGCTTAGGTTCCAGGTTTGTTATGAAGTCCCTTTCACCCACACTGCAGCAACACCTAGTCCACATACTCACAAAAATTCCCTTGACGACCATCTCCAGTTAGCTTAGCAGAGGCAGTTAACCAGAGAGGGTTTGTGGTCGACATGTTCTCACTACCAAATGACACTTGGTCAAGATCCCACGGCATCATTTTTCATTTCTCAACATGCAGGGTGCTCCATTGCTTTCAATAAGGAACCTCTAGCGTCAAACAAACGTTATGTGCATGGGAATATCACCATGATGACATTGCATATTGGAGTATTAATAAATACCCGTAAATAAATACTTATACAATATATACCTGTGATTTTGGGGGTAGGTTTATGGTATGAGTGGATTTGTGTGTCCAATATCTACTGAAATATGAATTTTTACACACTTGACATTTTTTATACTTATTTATTTATTAAATAAAATGACTCAAAACACTCAAAACATTAGCGCTGAACATAAACAATAGACCTTTAACTTTTGTATTATTAAATTATCTATTTAACAATTTTATTAACTTAATTGATATATATATATATATATATATATATATATATATATATACACACAGTACAGACCAAAAGTTTGGAAACATTACTATTTTTTATGTTTTTGAAAGAAGTTTCTTCTGCTCATCAAGCCTGCATTTATTTGATAAAAAATACAGAGAAAAATATAATAGTGTGATATATTATTACAATTTAAAATAATTGTTTTTAAATGTATTATACTTTAAATTATCATTTATTTCTGTGATGCAAAGCTGAATTTTTAGGATCATTATCACATGATCCTTTAGAAATCATTCTAATATGATGATTAATTATCAAAGTTGGAAACAGTTCTGCTGCTTAATATTTTTCAGAGCATGTGATACTTTTTTAGGATACTTTGATGAATAAAAAGTAAAAAAAAAGAAGCTATGTTTTTAAAATATAAATGTTTTGTAATAACAATATACACTACTGGTCAGTAATTTGGGGTCAGTAATGTTTTTGTTTTCTTTTTTTTAAATAAAACCAATACTTTTATTCAGCAAGGATGTGTTAAATTGATAAAAAGTCATAGTAAAGAAAAAAATATATTAGTAGAATATATATTATTAGAAATTGTTTTATATTTTGAATAAATGCAGTTCTTTTTCCAACACTCATGATAAATCAGAATATTAGAATGATATTAACTAACTGACTAACTGATATGACATAGGTGTAATATTGTATACCTGTATGTGTGACACAGAGCTCATGACACAGCACATAAAACCCAAATAAAATATTGAAAGCTTCATCGTATTTCCCAGAAACTGGGTTTGATATAGAAAAGAGTAACTGGAACTTGATAGTAGCAAGATCTTATCCGCCACTAGGCATCAGACAGGGAAATCCCTGAATATCTCTGCCATGTGTATAAAAAGATGCCAGCCAGCTCATTTGGTCAGTCAAGTGGCTTAAGGTGAAGAACATCAAGAGACTGAAAAATGAAGACTGTAGCCACTCTACTTGTTTTGGTCAGTTTGGCCATTTTTGTTATTGAAGGTAAGATTTTTTTCTGCTTTTTTTATATATATTTCACTAACTGTTCTGTTGCTTTGCTGTGTCAGAGTAATCATTTCCATCATTTATTTCTATCATCCTCCAGGGAGGCCCGGGATTGGAATCCAAAGATGTTTATGTCATGGGGCTGGTCTCGAAGCGGTGAGGCCAAAGCTGATAGAGAAAGTCGAAATTCACCCTGTTAGTCCAACCTGTGGACATCTGGAAGTTGTGTAAGTACATGATTATTTAGAACTGAGTTTAAGACATTATCAATCTATATTTTCTTTAAATAACCTGATGACGTGTCTGGACAGTGTGACGCTGAAGAATGGTGCAGGACGAAGATGCTTGAACCCAGAGTCACGGTTCACCAAGTATATCATTGAGAGTCTTGCAAAAAAGACCCGGTGAGTCTTATCAATGACATTACAATATGATATTGAAGACCTGAGCTTCATTAAAAATGAATAAAGGATAATGGAGTAATTTGTATTTATGTTTATTCATTTAGGAGTGCTCAGTAAAATATGTGAAGTGGTTCAACTGTGATTTCAAGCAGGGAGGTTGTGGCCACTGTGGACTCATTCCAAAGACCTTTAAAAGCTTTATTGTTTCTTTCATGTATTACAATAAAGTATTTTAGATGTTACATTTACACATAATGAGTAGTTTAATTTTTAAAAGAAAAGTGTTGTGTAATGTCAGTGGAAAGCATCAAATAAAATCTTTGTAATCAAAGTAAATGTTTCCTAATTTTATGTTACATGTCTCAGTGTGTGTGAAAAGTAAACAGAAGATCAGGAAACCACACATAGAGACACAAAGCCATTGTCTGGTCAGCAGCAGAACAATTTTTTACATATTATGTAAAACCTGGAAATACTTGGTTACTTCAATAGGTAAAAACCATACGTGGTTTACACATAACTGAAATAATCTTGAATTTAGCTTTATTTAAAAAAAATAGTAAGAATACGAGTACGATAAAAAGTCATATTTATATAAAATCACCCTAAAACTAAAGTTAATACAACAAAACTAAATACAAAACAACAAACAATATTGATGTAAATGAAAATGTCTCAAGACCACAAAGCAAGGGTTAACACAGAAATATCAAATTTCTCATGTCACAATGCCAATGCCATGATTAGTAAGGGGACAATAACAGCACTGTGAAGAAGTTTTTCCTTGAGTCTGTGGGAGCACGTTCACTGGTTATATGGAAACCTCTCAGAAGACGATCCAGATTTGGGATCTACAGGGTTTAGTTCACACAGAACGCACTTTAAAAACACATGACGTATCACAGTGAAATGAAAAGACAAAACAAAAGCAAAACGGTTTTTAAACTTCTTTTAACATCACACAATGTCTTATAAATACACGGAGCTCATGAGCTAGTTATAGAACTGTTTCATTTAAGACTGGTCATAACTTTTTTAAATCAGTCACATGAAAATGTATATTGGTCTAATTTGAATATGAAACATATCCCTTGACTAATTGCTAGTGAAAAGCCATTACAGATAAAAATAGGAAAGAAAAATTATCACAATCTCCATTTCACTCAGACTTAATACATAATGGAAAATCGATGGCAAATTTGGCAAAACTATGAATTTGTACAATTTGCCAAACGAGATTTGAAATGTTTAGAAAACCCATAAAAAACCAGCACGGTAGAAGGTAAAAAAAAAGGTTATTTATGTCATAAGTGTCTAGTAACCAACAAAGCTGACGGAGTATAAAGTATAAATGATGTAAGTCAAGTTTTATATATATGTTAATCATAATAAACAGCATGTAGGTGATGTAATATAAAGCTAAAGTTTATCAGTCAGCAATTGTGTATATGCTAGACGTACACATACACTTAAACTCACAAAAAAATTTATTTGTCTGCTTCTGCATTAGAAATATAACAAAACAAAAAACAAACAAAAAAAGAAAACATCCAAGAAAACCTTTGGTTCAGGACATCAGTATCACATTGAGTTCACAAAATGTTATTCCCCCTTATAAGCGTGAGCTTCTTATTAAGACTCTAATTCAGATACAGAGGAAGTGAAAACTGAATTAAAAAAGAAGTAGGGTTAGTGTTTGATGTGATGTCACTGATTTTCATCATCACAATATTGTTCATTTCATAATCCAACATTTTTAGTTTATTATCAGAGTTTAAACATCTTAATAATGTAAGCACTTGGAGTTGAACAACTCCAATTTGACAACTTTAATTGTTTATAAATTAAAATAACAACTTTAATTGTTTGCTGTTAACTTGTTTGATTTATAATTAAACTTGATTCATTTTAATTTAGAACTAAGCATGATTGTCAGTATATTGGATGCTTTAGCACTTATGCAGGGAAGGGATGTTACATTTGGTCCTTAAATTTCCAAAATTGCAGTAAAGCAAATAATAATTTTTCACTAATAATCATTACACTAAACAACTTGAGACAAAGTCAAAGCATTTCAAAGAAATGGGAAATCAAAACTGTTGTGCTTGTGAAACTGAAACTGAAACTGGGAACTGTGACCGTGCTGTAAATCCCTGATCTTCTGACGGCCATATAAGTAGCTGAACATCTCGGGTAATAACAGTCTTAGACAATCATCAACACTTTTAAAAATAATGAAGACTGTCACAGTTTTAGTTTTTCTTGCCTGTCTGCTTGCAACAGAAGTACAAGGTGAGTGTAGCCTATTAATAAGACCTATCATTTTACATTTATTGTATAACTCTCTTATACATTTTAGTTTATTACCATGCAGCTAATAAAGGATAATTTTTCTTCCAGGGCAGAACAAGTTTCACAGAGGCAGGTGCTTCTGTGCTGACAAAGGAGTGGATGTGGTTTTACTGAAGAACATTGAGAAGTTTGAAATCATCCCTGCAAGTCCGTCTTGTGGAAAACAGGAGATTATGTAAGGACAAAACCAATGATTTTATACTGACATAATAATGATTTATACTAATATACATTATACTGATATCCATTCATTTATTCTGATACACATTAATGATCATGCTGCTATCTTGACACTCTTGAACACCTTCAGCTCATCTCTTCCTTTTTATTTCCAGTGTCACTCTTAAAAGCGCAGAACGGAAATGCATGAATCCAGAGTCTAAACTCACCCAGAATTTAATCAAGAGGGCTCTTGGAAAGATGTGAGTGTAACCATTTTTGTTGTCTGCTTGACCTGTTTGCAATCTCTTAAATAAATAATAATATTTAAAAAATAACATAGAATGTTTAAAATAATATCTAATTAACGGATCTTTTTCTGATCTTTACAGGGCCCGCCAGTAGATGCACAGTATGATTCTGGATTAGCTGCTGTGTTATAATACCACTGAAGAACATGCTGATATCCATGAAATCATACGCTATAAGACTTCTAGTACACAGTTTGTATGCACTGAATGAGTCTGACTTGAAAGCGTACGTAAAAACTGTTGAGTAGTGTAAATATTTTCTGGATTTAAAAGTATGCAACTGACTGTGAAGTAATTAATAATAATAATAATAAAATTATTTTGTTTATATTCTTGGTTTATGTTCATATAACTAATGAACACTGTTGTTGCTGTTCTACAATCCACTTATGATGTTTGTTATTTATTTAATTACCATCTGTGTCCACTATCAAAAATAAAGAAATTATTATAATTCTTTCCATAAATGAATGGTCTTTGTCATTGTCAATTTCTGGCAGTTGCCGTACCCTAGCATTCAGAGTTCAGACAAAACATCATGATGATGCTTGTTAAATATAATCCAAATATTTTTAGCAGAACAGACCTGAACATTGCTAGGTCGTGGTTCCTAACAGTGACAATTTATGCACGGTTGCCAACTCTCGCAAGACAAATAAGCAACCGCAGCTTTAAAACAAGCCCAATATTATTAGATTATTTATTATCATCATTATAATTTGTTATCAACTATTTATTACAAAAAATTTGCCTGCAACATTTTAAACTGAAACCATTTTTTTTTTTTTTGAAAAGCAAAACAGCAGTGATTTTCCAAAAATCTGAAAATAAAGTGGGAGGTACTACCCATTCATCTCCAATCACATGTGAGCAGAAAAGGATTAGAAAGATGGAAAGGGAGAAAAAGAAAAGAGCTTTAAGGGGATGATTTAACACAGCCACATATTTATAGTCTAACTTGCTTTAATTATTGCATGCTTTTTTGATGAACTCCCATCTCACTACTACCCACCATCACACAGACAAAATAAGACATTTGTTTTTACATTCAATGCTGTTCACTGTGGATTTTATTTAGTAGTGCATCGTGCACTTTGTTTAGGTAATGTGGGTTTATCATTCAGGAATGTTGTCTTTGGCCACAGGGAATTATGCCATAACCTAGGTTTTTGTGAAACGCTGCTTAATTCTTAGGGCAAAAACTGAATTACCCAGTTTGTACATGCCAAAACAAGATAATTTCAAATATTATAGCATAAAGGACAATAGTGCATCTTCAAGGTATGGAAATATTCTCTAATTTAGATGTCATAGCACCTGATAATCAAAGGATGGTAATGATGACCTTGTACTTGGGACAAGTTGCCTCTTAAGGTACAGTATAATTTATCCCAACTGTCAGATTTTTTGAGAATATGCACAAAAATATGCCTTTGTTTAAATAAATAAATGAATGAATTATTTAATTAATTATTTAATGTATTCATTAATACATTCATTCATTTATGACGTGTAAATATTTTTCAAAGTGACACGTCTGGATTACATATGATTGCATGAATCATAAACAGGCCTATTTTTCAAATATACTGAAGGGATTTCATAATAGCTGTAAACTGAATTCAGAATGATTGATTCTAATGTATACAGTAATAGATTTATAAAAATATAATTACTTAATGAATTCTAACATTTAAGAATCAGAAAGAGCTTTATTGCCAAGTGAACTGGGTTGACTGGGTACGCTAGTGCGTTTTGTCTGTTCTAAACAGCCAAAGGAGGATCACAAGATTTTATCAAACTGGTGTCGACCTTGTTAACTTAATAACGGTGCCCCTGCATTAAACCCAAACCCTCTGAATGCGGTATTATTTAATGCATGTTCTGCGTTTCTCACTGAAACTTGAGACAAACAAGATGACTGACTGCTTTTTAACCAACTGACTCCAGCAGATCCGCGGCCTTCTCGCAGAGGTGGGGGTATTATTGTGGTTCATAACCTGCAATGAAAATTATGCCCTGTGTCTGTACCTCAGTTTACATCTTTTGAATGCCACATACTCAGTGTAACTGCTACTCATTCTACTGCTATTGCTACAATCTTTAGACCTCCAAAATCAAATGCTGAATTTCTGTCAGAATTTGCGGATCTGCTGACAATGCTGTCACTTAAGTTTGAGAGAATTCTGATTCTTGGTGATCTTGACATACATGTTGATCAGAAAGACTGTGCTTTGGCCAAGGACTTTTTAGCTCTGCTGCTGTTTTAACTTTACACAATTTGTGAATGTTCCTACACATTGCAAAGGCCATACACTTGATTTAGTTATGGCAAATTATGCTTTTGGGTCGAATATCTCTACTGTAAATGTTGGTCTCTCTGATCATCTAGCCATCCTTTTTAATTTGGAGGTATCAAACACTTTTAAGGTCAGTTACACGTACTGTCTCTTTCCGTAAATGGCAATCAATTGACCCTGTGGCTCTTGCTAATTCAATTAATGCATGCCTGGGTGATTTGTCTTCTGTCCCTTCTGAGCATAAAATCATTTAACTTAATTATGCTCTTGCTGCCAATTTGGACAGGTTTGCACCTATTAAAACACACATTGTCTCTTTTGTACAGTACATAAAGCTCCCTGGTATAATGACAATTTACGTTCAAAGAAGGTGGAATGTCGCAAACTGGAATGTAAATGCCTTGGTTCAGACTTGTCAGTTTTTTATCAAGCTTGGAAAACCGGTTTGGGCCAATATAAAGCATAAATTGACACTGCAAGGTCTTCATACTTTTCGCAGATTATGGAAAATAATCATAATAACCCTGGCAGCTTTTTCATATTATTAACAGTCTATTGAAAGTAGATTATACGAATACCCAAACTGCATCAGTTTAGATGTCCAATGATTTTCTTAAATCATTCAATTTAAAAATTGATAACGTTCACAAAGATATTCTTAGTTCTTTTAGTCATCATGCTTCTAGTTCATCTGCTAAATTTTTTCTGTACACCCTTCTCAAGGTCAAGGTCAAGGTAAACTTTATTGTCCCACAAAGGGAAATTCATATGGTAACTAATTTTTCTTTAGTTACCTTTGAGTCTTTTTGTGCACAGGTATCTGGTATGAAAGCTTCCACTTGCATACTTGATCCCCTGCCTTCTACTTTATTTAAATCCTGTTTTGGTTATTTGTACCTGCTGTTCTTACCATTATTAATGACTCCTTGGCTACTGGTGTTGTGCCAACAGCATTTAAAGCTGCTGCTGTCACTCCCATGCTAAAAAAGCCAATTTCTCATCTTCCATTTATTGCTAAAATTTTAGAGCGTGTTTTTTCGTCTCAATTACACAACCATCTAACCATATGTTTGAGCCCCTTCAATCTGGGTTTAGGAATCAGCACAGTACTGAAACAGCCCTGGTTAAAGTTGTTAATGATTTACTCTTAGTTTCTGATTCTGGCGCTCTCTCGATTTTCATTTTACTCGATCTTAGTTCAGCCTTTGACATTGTTGACCATATGCTTTTACTGAATAGACTGGAAACTGTCTTCGGTGTATCTGGAACTGCCCTTGAGTGGTTCAGGTCATATTTTACAGGTTGCACTTAATTTGTTTTTATGGATGGTTTCAGATCTGATGTGGACCCTGTCTGTACTGGTGTCCCACAGGGCTCAGTTCTTGGTCCCTTGCTTTTCAGTATTTATATTTATCCTCTTGGTCAACTATTAAGATCCCTTAACCTCAGCTATCACTTCTATGCTGACAATACTCATTCTCATTCTCATACATTCTCAACCTGGTCAATTTGTGGATGTCCCACATCTTTCCAGCTGTATTTCTGAGATTAAGATGTGGATGGCTAAAAATGTTCTTTGTTTAAACAGCTCTAAAACAAGTTATGCTCCTTGGCGCTCCCCACCAAGTGCGAAATGCTGCTTCAACATTTTTTTCAGTTGATGGTGCTGTCCTAGAGCTACACAGTAAACTAAAAAATCTTGGTGTTATCTTTGACGCCACTTTGTCATTCGAGCCTTTTGTCCAGAACACGGTAAAGACTGCATTGTTCCATCTTAGAAATATTGCACGTAATCGGCCAATGTTATCCTTGTCTGTAGCTGAAAAATGTATTCATTCTTTTGTTTTCTCAAGAATTGACTATATTGCAATGCTCTCCATGTTGGAGTGTCCAAATCCTCTCTTAACAAATTGCAATAGTTGCAGAATTCCGCAGCTAGAATTTTAACTGGGGCTAGGGCTGGCGACCATATAACTCCTGTTTTGAAGACATTGCACTGGCTGCCTGTTAAATACCGTATAGATTTAAAAAAATGTAATGCTTACATATGAGGCTCTGCATGGACTCGCTCCACAGTATTTGGCAGATCTTTTAACATCTTACATGCCAACTTGCAATTTAAGCTATTCTCAGCAGCTGTCCCCAAAACAAGGTTATGATCCAGGGGTGACAGCATTTTCTTCATATGGCCCAAAACTCTGGAACTCTCTCCCAACTGACATTAGGGCTACTATTTCTTTAGCTGTCTTTAAAACCAACATTCTTTTTTTAGGGAAGCTTTTATTTTATTGTTTTGTAATTTTTGTTGCTTTGTATTTTATCTCGTATTTTAATGTTTTGTTTTTCTTTTATGTAGTTTTCTTAGAAAGCGCCTTAAGAAAACAATTTTTAAAGGCGCTATACAAAATAAATGTATTATTATTATTATTATTATTATTATGTGTGTTTACGCACACAAAGAATTTGCTAAGGAAAGCATTCCTGTTAAATTAAGCTAATAAAATGAAACATAACATTAATTATAAGAAAGTAGATTATTCTAGAGCAGATTAGAAAAGATATAGAAATATAATACTACTGTATACTATATATAAAATATAATACTACTGTGATAAAATGTTCAGTTTTGAGATGTTCTGTACAGCTGTTCTTATGCCCGATGTTCAGAGAAAGAAGTGAGCTGGATGTGAGGGGTCCAAAGTTATTTTTTTGTTTATTATATGAAAGACACAACTGGGGGCTTCTGTCCAAAACCTTACTCTGTCTACCTTATTACTAAAGACTGTCCCAGACAATGTAGATAAGCTTTAAAGCTTAAAATGTCACTGTTACAGCTATTTGGAGTTTTCTAAAGAGTCCATACTTACAATTCCAAAGTAAAAAGACAACGAATACAAGTGTTAATGTATTGTGATATGCAGAAAACTAACTCCACAACAAGACAAAATATGGATCGACCTCATCTTATTATTGAAAAAATGGTTTAATAGACAGTGCATAAAGTTTATTTTTTTCTTAACTCAGATAATGACAAAAAGTCTATTAAAAAAAAGTAACTTTGTATATTATATTATGCATAATCATTCGTAAAAAAAAAAAAAAAAAACATTTTGTAATAATAGGTTGCAGTTGAAGTGCCATTTCTCAAAGGTTTTTTTTTTTTTTTTTTTTTTTTTGCATTCATTTTTATAATTGTCATTAGCTGACCCCAACATAACATCTTGTTAAGGTCCTATATAAAGAAAAGGGTAGTGAAAACATTTGATGATATTCCAGTGAAAAGGAAAGTTGTCTCCATTGACCTGATTTGTGGTTTGTTTATATCTTAACTCTTTGGTTTCTCAACATTGTAACTCTGATTAGTCACTGAATTTCATCATTAGAAATCTTTCGTCATTGAATTTTTTATAATCTGCAAACATATGAAAATAAATGGCATAACCCAGACATTTTTGTCTGGAAACTTTTACTAAAGGTTTGGTTTATGCCAGCTTATCCTCAAATTATCTGGTTTACTAAGCATGTCTCATTTTAAAAAATGACCCAGGAATGCTTAGAGAATAACTATACAATAATTTATACCTGACAAATAACTTGCACACATTTATGGCCAATATTATCTTTTTACATCAGCTAAAACAATGTTGTTTAGACTGCCTTGAAAATAAAGAGGTAGTGAAAACAACTGACAATATTCCACAGAAAATACACATTTTGTCCCACATCCTTTTTTGTGGTTTCTCACTGCCTTCACAAATAAATTCAACATCCACAAGCACACCAGAAAAACCAGTAGATCCCAGCCACAGTTTGGCATGATGGAGACGGGTCATTTTTATTTTTTATTTTTATTTCACAGTCCAAAAGTTGCTGTATAGACCTTGTGTTGAATATGTAAACATAAGCATTTGTAAATTTTATCAACTTGCTAAAAACATTTTGTCTAGTATGTCACATGCTGAATGTAACTGTCAGGCGGTACATTTTTAGGAAAGCACACAACGAAGGAATATTTTTTTATTTTTTTTATTAACAGAAACCACTTTCACAATTACAAAAACAACATGAACCCAAGACAAAAAACGATTAGAAACCAAGGGCTTATAAAGGACAGGCAACTAAGGAGCAAACAAGATGATTAACAAACAAAGGTGGAAACTAATGAATGATAATTCGATAATGAAGAATGATAATGAAGAAAACAGGAACAGGCTAATGACTCCTTGGCTAATACTCTGCCGTTAAACAGGGTCGGGTCTTGTTAGGACTTGGATGATAGACCTCTTTGGGAAAACTACAGTGCAAAAAATGTCCTAGCAGATAGGAGTGTTGGTGGTTAAAGGGAGTGAGTGACTAAGAATGATTATAAAACTTGATTTTCATGTAAGCTTATACAGTACATACAGTTGGTAATCAGTCATAAATGAAATAAACTACAGCTTCAAAGTGTAGTTATTAACTATTAAATCAGCAGGATTCAGCCAGATTGAATGCATAGAAATTGTTGGGTGCTACTCGTCTTTCGCACAATGGTTCATTAGCTTTAAAATTCTTGCAAAAGACTGTGTTAGTAAGTGGTTTAATGTGAATTTTCTACATTTCTTTGTATTGTTACCTTAATTTATACACTAAATGTTTACAACAGATTGTCATGTATTTAAAAACGGACAATAAAAGCAATCAAATTCAATCAAATTCCCCAAGAGTTTTTCCACTTTCAATATTTTAGCCTAACGTCTGTCTCACCAAATCATAATTCTCACTAATATAATTAAGCATGAATTCCTTCCTCATTCTTGGAAAGTTACACTTAAGGTGCTCTAAGTCAAGGCTTCTGTTCATAAAGGTTAAGGACCGTGCTTCCGAGAAATCGCAATAAAAAGAGAAAAAAGAGAGGAAGGTGGGAGTATTGAAACCTAAAAATGGGAACTAACACTAAGGGGAAACCCTGTCCCTACAGTATTTAAATGGATTCATGAAGTCCTTAAGTCATAATCTCACTGAGCCAGACATAACACAAGCACAGCTCATCGAGAACAAGAACACAATGAAGACTATTGCAGCTTTTGTTCTTCTCGTCTGCCTGATCGCTGTAGGAGTGAAAGGTGAGTTTGAGCTCTGAGAGTCGCAGATCAAGAGCATTCAGCATATCTTTGAGATTTATATGCGTTTAGGTGATGATCTGATTGATTCTAATGAAATATATGGCATTTCTCTTCCAGGACAGGACAGGTCTTCAAAGGGCAGGTGCCTGTGTGCAGACAAAGGTGCGAACATGGTTTTAGTGAGGAACATTGAGAAAGTTGAAATCATCCCTCCAAGCCCATCTTGTAGCAAACAAGAGATTATGTAAGCATAGCCCACATTTGTATACATTGATTTATTTCAATTTTTAATTCATTCATCAACTGTAAAACAATCAAGAGTAAGACCCGGCGTATTACTTTTGTTCTTTCAGTGTGACTCTGAAGAATGGTGCAGGACGGAAATGCATGAATCCAGAGTCCAAATTCACTAAAAATGTCATCATAAAGGCTATTGAAAAGAGGTGAGAATGTCTGCTTTAAGTATATTACTCTTGCTTCACAAACATATTCAATGCAAAGACGTATATTTGTGCGGCAGAGACAGACACGTGGCAATTAAAAATAAAAAAGAATGCATTAATGGCAAAATAAACTAAATTGAAATGATTTCTGATCTTCACAGGAGCTAACAGACTGTGCCACACAGTACATCCGTCTCTGTGCCTCTGAAGAACACCAAGACATCATCATAAGCACCAGCTTCCTTCAAATTCCTTCACTGACTTAAGATGTATTCATATTTTGCCTAATTATTAATATTTCATAATTTGTAAGCCTATTAAATTAATTTTTTATGTGACCACTAGGTTGTTTGCACAAACATATTTTAATAAGACCACTGAACAATGTGTCATATGTACAGTCTTGTTATAATTTGCTGTATGATTGTATTTTCATTGTCCACAAAGTTGTCAAATAAAGCTTTTTAATATATTAATTACTTCGTCTGACCTTTCAGAGTAGTTCTTGCATTCTGAAATTCTGAGTGAAAATGCATCTCCATTTACAAACACAATAGTCCCATTGGTATATAAAACATGAGGTAAAACATAAAGCTTTAAAGACTGCAACTACTGTAAACAGTGTCTCCGTTATAAGCAGTTATTTTTGACCAACCTGGCTAGCAGAAAGACTTTTGCCAGTGCAAACTAAAGTAGGTTGCAACTGCACTGGATAAATCAATCAACTGAAAGAGATGCAAGCTACATTTCCATCCCCCATCCCAAAAATGAATTGAAATAGACAACTACTTCTAACTGTGATCAGAAGAAGCGGTTTAAAAATAATAATAACAAAAAAAAAATTGTTAGTTGCCTCATCATTAAATGAACAAAGAGTTTAAACAAATGATTCTCTCTTGAAAAAGGAAAAGAGGAGGTGGTCACTCATTCTCTGCTCTATTCTTCAAACAGATTATCATTAGTCATTTGATATTTTATATCTGACAACAGTTCATGATGTTGTGTGATGAAAAAGTGTTTTGTGAATAGCACGAATCCACACTAGTGAAGCAATTTGTGTTTACTGTTATTTTTGAATCTATCTATCTATCATCTATCTATCTATCTCTATATCCATCCATCTTTTTTCTCTACTGTATTGATATGCCTGAAACAGCTGTTTATACCAGTTATACTACTCATATACAAGTTTTTCTCGTATTGAAGTAAATCGTGCATGTCAGCATTCCCTAATTTCAATAAATCATGTTTTTATCCAATACTTTAAAATAGAACATGCAATGTACAGTAAAAGGGTAGTGAGAGCCGCTAACCACTGTCTTCTATTAAGCTCTATTTTTAAAAGAACTGTCTGCACTAGTTTGTGGTTTACATCACCACGCTGTGATTCAGTCTTGTGCCTGCAAAAGACCGCAGGCTGATATTCAGAACAACAACAGCACAGGTCATGAAATAAGGAATTATTACTGAGTGACGTATATTTTTGATACGATATTGTCAGTTACTTTTGATTATTATTCATCAGCTAAGAAAACCGGTTTGAAACTAAGCAACAGCAGATTCAAATGTCACAGGACTATTTCTAGCATTTCTTTATGAATTGGGCATAGCACCCTCGTCAAAAACATGTCACCATATTTTGATACTTTTTTTTCCCTACTATTGGATGAATATAAATTGTCTTTCCTGTAGAGCAGAGCCATTCACAAGCTGCATGTGCAATAAAGAGCTGCTTCATAGCTGACAGTTTTGTTCCCTACAAAGGATTCTAGGTTAAAAACAAAAAAAAATCTGCATCTCTTTTTGTTTTCTGCCATATAAAACATCCTGTTACTAACAATCTCAGACCTTTTTGCAAACCCCTTTGACCGACTGATTCAATCACCATCTGGCATCCCTAGTTCGGATTTCCGAACAGCTGACAAAAAACACACATTACCTAATTTCCCATGTGCATGACTGTAAATGATTCTTAGGTTGGTATACAGACATCTCCATTGTCAGACAAAGGTTTCGGTAATATTTTACTAGAGCACAGTGGCATTTCAATGGGCCTTGTGCAACAGTAAAATAATATCCACCACCTATGCCCCAATTGTTGAATGATTCAGATCATTAAATAATTCACTGACTCACTCATACTCACACTTGTTTTGTACCTGAATCTAGTGTTTTTTAACAAATGTGTTGAGAAATGGTTCAGTGACCTACTTACTTCTTGCCACAGTACCTACTGATGCACCTGCATAAAGAGTCACCGGAAGTCCCCTACTAATACACAGACTGTCTGTAAATTCAAAATACAAATGTGTATTAAATTACACAATGATTAAGTTTTTTATTCTTTTAATGGCCTAATTCTTTCTGCATTGCAATACGTAAAATTTCAATTATAGTCTGTTTGACTATAATTGCGATATTACACTATTATTGCCACGAAAAGCATTAAAACATAAAAACAAAAAAACATAATCATTGTAATTTAATACAAATTATTATTATGCTTATTATGTAATTGCAATTTTATTGTAATTACAGTCTAATATTGACAAAAGACAATTATTATTCAAATAATTCCTTCCTCTTTCTTGGAAAGGTCAAGTCTGCATGAAAAGAAAGTGTTTCTGAGAAATGAGACAAGTACAGATGCTGGACTATAGAAACAAAAACTAACTAAATAAAAAATTCTCAGGGAGGGAAAATCCCTAATAAAAGCATAAAAATAAAGCAGCTGACCTTAATCACCCACAACTTCATTAATCAGCCATTAGTGAGATCAGTGAGGATCGACATTATGAAAATCATTACAGCTGTGGTTATTCTAGGCTGCCTGCTTGTTGTAGAGGTGAAAGGTGAGTTTGATCTCTGAACTTTGCAGATCGAAGAAATGCAAATATTCAGGTTTTTGATGTTGTGCATTTATATCATGAAACCTTCTTGCATGGCAGGCTGTTGTAGATAATGGTACAATGCTCTGTTTTTCTCCTCCAGGCCAGGCTAGAGCTCCAAAAGGCAGGTGTTTTTGTGCTGGCAAAGGTGTGAAAATGGTTCCCCCAAAACTGATTGAGAAGGTTGAAATCATACCACCAAGTCCCTCTTGTAAATCCCAGGAGATTGTGTAAGCACATACCGTTATTTACATATATTCTCTAAATACTGTACATCTCTGTTTAAATATGTTGAGTGACAAATAATCATGCAGCTTATTTTGTCTCATGGTCTTCTGTAGTGTTACTCTGAAAAATAGTACAGAGCAGAAATGCTTGAATCCAGAATCTAAATTCACACAGAACTACATAATGAAGGCTGTTGAAAAGAGGTTAGTATAACCCTTTACTGTTTTTATTACTATATTTTGTTTATACTTGATGTCCACAACTTCTAGAAGAAGTAAACACCACAGATCTACAGAGTGAGAAATACAATATGAATACTTCTCTTTTACTTATCCATCAGAGAAGACTCACTGTCAACTGTTTCTGATTATTTTTAGGAGCCTGCAGAAGTGATAGCCTGAAATATGAATCCATATGAGCTATTGTTAAGTGAAGAACTTATTATGTTAACACCCTACAATCAGTAGCCAACATCTTTAAGACCAATCTTGAGCTGAAATTGATATTGCAATGTAAATCTTTTCCTAATGTTTCCTTAATGATTTTTTTTTACCTGATAAATATGATCACTAATCACTGATATACATCTTAAAATAGTAATGGAAAACATGCCTGATGATTACAGAGTGTAATATTTACAGTCATGCAAAATAAAGCTTTTGTGACATTGCAGTATTGGTTTTTTGTTTGTTTGTTTGTTTTTGTACTTATTTTCATTTCTATGGAGTATAAATAAAAAATAAACTAAATAAAAACATTTGCATACATTTATATTTAACCTATTAGCCATAATTTTATCCAAAGCTATTTACAAATTAGGACATTGGAAGCAATCAAAATCAACAAGAGAGCAACGATATGCAAGTGCTATAACAAGCCTCAGCTTAACGCAGTACACGCAGCAAGGTTTTTTATTATTATTATTATTTGTATTATATAATAAATAAAAAGAAAACAGATAGAATACAAAAAGATTAGAGAAGTTCTTTTTTATTATTAATATTGAGCTGTTAGTAAATGAACAGTCTAAAAAGGACAAGTTTTTTTTAAAGAATAGAATTAGAATAGTGAGTGCTAAAGTTGGAGGGTCAAATAAAGCTGAAAGAGAAGAGATTCTTGAATATAGCTAAGGACTCAGCTGCTTGGATTGAGTTGAGGAGGTCATTCCACCAGGAGGGAACATTTCATTTAAAAGTTTGTAAAAGGGATTTTCTGCCTTTTTGCGATGCATAATCAAGCGATGTTCACATGCAAAATGCAAGCTTCTAGAGGGAACATAAGTCTGAAGTAAAGATTTTTGGATAAATGGGTGCAGAGCCAGTGGTGTGACTACCTGCATTGTTTTGGCGCTTTGCCCCCTAGTGGTCAGGAGACCTCATAACTTGCCTTGGCCAAAAATCACAATCAAAACTGGTCTCTTTAGATTCAGTGCATCATGCCAAATTGAATGATACCCAGTTTTCCCACGTCAGACATTTTAGGCTTCAGCCATTTTGAATTATGTTCTAAAATGCTGTATTTTACAAACACCTTAGCCTTCAGCTCCATACCCTCATGGTAATCAAAGTGATGTGACATACAGCCAAGTATGGTGACCCATCCTCATAATTCGTGCTCTGCATTTAACCCATCCTCAGTGGTGGTATTGCCGGCTCAAGACTCAAACCCACAACCTTAGGTTTAAGAGACTAACTCTCTAACCACTTAGCCACAACTTCCCCTACTCAAAAAGTGTTGCTTATATTAACCTGTTGTAATCTATTGTTGATGGATTCCTTGGATCATGATGAAAACACAGATACCAATTTTACCAATATTGGCTGAATTTCCTGTCCACCATTTTGATTCATGTTGACAATCTACTTTTTCGAACTCCTCCTAGAACATTGGTCCGATTTTCACCAAATTTGGCTCGGATCATCTGCTGACCAAGCTGGCAGAAGTAATGGATTTCCTGTCGATACACAAAACGATTTTCGTTTAGCGCATGAACGAATTTGCGGAATAGATGCCAAACTGCATCTGAGGCTGTATCTCTCAAAGGTTTGCCATATTTACACCAAACTTTGTATGTGTTTGTTGTCACCTCACACTGACCATGTCACATCAATTTGGTAACAGCGCCACCTATTGGCCAATAGTAATAAACCATTCATTAACCTTTAGTTATGAAATTTCCAAAAATGCTAATAACTTTTGATCGCATTAGGGTATTGTAATGAAACTGGTCTCAACATATTCCTTGGGTCATACCGACAACAGACATATCAGGTGCTTCTCAATTAATTAGAATGTTGTGAAAAAGTTCATTTATTTCAGTAATTCCACTCAAATTGTGAAACTCGTTTGTTAAATAAATTAATTGCACACAGACTGAAGTAGTTTAAGTCTTTGGTTTTTTTAATTGTGATGATTTTGGCTCACATTTAACAAAAACCCACCAATTCACAATTTAAACAAATTAGAATACTTCAGAAGACCAAATTAAAAAACATTTTTTGTTGAAAAGTGTTGAAAGAAAAGCTAAACAGTGTAACTACCAAATAAGCATCTGTGAAGGCTGATATAAAGCTATTATGTGTTATTTAATATAAAGGTTTCACTTAAATAATGAAACACCAGGGGCCTGTTGCACAAAAGTAGAATTAAGACATCAGGGATAAATGACTCAGCTGAGCTCAATAAAGCCAAAATATGTGCGTCCAGGCTTAATTGGTTGCACAAAGACCAAGCCAGGATGAGCAGACACGGATTCATTAAGCCAGGTGAAACCAATCCTGGATAGGTGCGCGCTCACGGCTCACTCAAATAGAGCCCGCCACAGATCACAGATTAACTGATTTACCATGGCAACTAGAGCCGTGTACTTTTCCCCGTCGGAAGCACAAATCCTCATGGAGGCATACGAGGAGGTAAAAGATATAATTAAGAAGAAAAGCAACACCGCCACAGTGATAAAGCAAAGAGAAAAAGCGTGGCAAAGTATTGCAGACCGCCTGAATGCGAAAGTAGTGCACAATTACACACTCATCGCTCCGCTGAAACATCACAATTACAAATCAAATATTTAATTCACATCTCCAAAAACGCAGTTGTACTGTAATTATGAAACGGTTACATTTTTTTTATTGAAATGCACTGCATATATGAGTGAAGTTGTGTAACGTAACTCCATCACACTGTATAAAGCTATGATATATTATTATTAAAGCCTTACATTATTATTTTACGTTACTACGCTCAGTACGGTTTAATCTTAGCCGTTGTACTCTGCTTATTATGTTGTCCACCGGTTTTTTTTGTGTTTCCCCTGCTTTTATTAATGTAAAGCAGCTTTGACAGAATGAAACAATTGTGAAAAGTGCTATATAAATAAAATTTTCTTGAATACATAGATGAGCTATAATAATAATCACTTTAATTTATATAGCGCCTTTCAAAGGACCCAAGGTCGGTTGCTCACTGCACTGCAAAAATGTCTTTCTTACTTAGTATTTTTGTCTTGTTTTCAGTAAAAAAAAATATCTAAAAAAAATCTTTAATATTTTCTAGATGCTGATCCAGTGAGTACTCCATCAAAGGCATACTGTAGGCCTGGCATGTCTTGTCTACTAGCTTCAATATGAATCCGATTAAATGTGATAGGGTGAAAGCCCCAGTGCAGCAGCAACAGCACATGATGGAGACGATGATGAGGAGGAGACCATCTCTCTGGATTCCAGAAGGCATGGGGTATCATGTTAAGACTGTGAAAGTACTATTTACTCTACAATGGTGAGGAGTCCTCATCAAAATCAAAAAATCTAATTTCTTTTACAGGACCCAGATGCTATACAGTGGGAAAACCAGCCTGGCAACATAGTGCGTATTAATAAAAGGACACCACATCCTGCCAAATTCCAGCTGCGCTAATTGTATTTTGTTCACAGAGCTCACAAGCTATCAGAAAGTTGTATGGCAACCACCTCCGGCGCCAAATAGAACTGGCAGACATAGACATTCAGTACAAGAAGAAAAAGATAGAAAATCTTGCACTGGAGTCCGAAATAAAAAAGAGGACAATTAGGAAACTGGACCTTGAAATAAAAAAACTTGAGAGGGAGGTGAGATATGCCTTCAATGTACACTGTATGCTAACTGTAACACAAATGTATTAATCATTATTTTTCTTTCCTCCCCCAGCTCCAAGAAGATGACACAGCTCAAAATAAAAATTAGGTATATTCTCGTAAAGTCAAGTGAGCCATGACATATGAGCTCCTATTGTGAGCACACAGGACGGTGGCATCTTTCTAAGGTATTTTTTTTTTTTCACAGCAATCAGTACAACCAAGTCATCGTTATAAGGCACCGGCCTCTTTTGCCCACCTCCCCAGCACCAGGTGTGGCCACTAGCCTATATGAAGGCCCAAAATTGTGTGTTCCTTTCTGCTCTGACAATGGCATGCCCATTCTTGCGAGATGTGGTGGATGAAGAAGCACTTGTGCTGAGGAGAGCCTTCTGGCGAGAAAGGGTCTTCAGGGACCGGTTGGACCCACTGGCCTTCCCTGATGACCATCTATATGAAAGATACAGGTTTTCTGCAGATGGCATCAGGTATCTATGCAGACTACTGGGTCCCAGGATTAAGCACCGCACTGCACGGAGCCATGCACTGAGTGTGGAGCAAATGGTTTGTGTGGCCTTGCGCTTTTTTGCTAGTGGAGCCTTCCTGTACTCAGTGGGGGATGCAGAACAGCTGAACAAGGCCACAATTTGCCGCACAATAAGGAGTGCGTGTCTGGCTATCAAAGCATTAGCAGATGTCTTCATCTCCTTCCCTGGCCACAGAAGACTCTGTGACATGAAAGGGGAGTTCTATAGGATTGCAGGTAAGAGGATCTACAAATTACAGGACAACTGTTAACACATAGTAGGATACTCATTACTTTGTGTGACCGGTTTCCCCAATGTCATTGGTGCAGTGGACTGCACACACATAAGGATAAAAGCCCCCTCAGGTGCCCATGAGGCAGATTTTGTGAATAGGAAATCCTTTCACAGCATTAATGTTCAGCTGAACATAACTTTTTGATATTGTCCATTGACGAACACTCTGCATTGCCAATGATGAGCATTGATTGGTGTAATATTCCTCATCTTATGATTTCAGATGGTCTGCAATGCTGACTGTGTGATCAGCAATGTTGTGGCAAAATGGCCTGGCTCAGTCCATGACTCCAGAATCTTTCAGGCCTCTGAAATCTATCAGTGCCTATCACAAGGTAAGCCACACAACCCCTATTTATAACCATCATGGCTGTGTCAAGAACATCACTGTGTTTATGAGGTAGTAATGATGAGATTTTGTTTTGACAGGTGAATTCTCTGGTGTGTTGCTGGGAGACAGGGGGTATGGCTGCCAGCCTTTTCTCCTGACACCTTTCACAGACCCCCAGGAAGCACAGCAGGCCTACAACCATGCCCATGCCAGGACCAGGGCCAGAGTTGAAATGACCTTTGGCCTCCTGAAGGCACGCTTTCACTGCCTTCACAAATTAAGGGTCAACCCTGTTAGGGCATGTGATTATTACTGTGGCTTGTGCTGTCCTCCACAATGTGGCCTGCCTGAGGAAGGAGAGGGCCCCCAGAGTGCCACCAGCCATGGACTGGGACAATCCGGCAATCTTCCCTGATGACGACAGTGGTCGGCTGCTGAGGGACCAATATGTGTTGAATTATTTTAGTCCGTATGTGTGCTTTCAATTTAGGTAAAAAATGTCCTGCTGTGGCAGAGGAAATAGGGTTTTTTTGGGTTGCTTTTTTAGGAATTTGGCCTCTTATGATGTTTGTGCGGTATACTGTGTGTAATACAAGGCTGCAGGGAGGCTACTGCATCCATTCATTTGTCTGTTCAGTTGATGTGTATGGATTTGTCCTGCATTTATTTTAGTGTGCAGACATGCAGGGTGTGTTATATACAGACCTTTGAATGTGTACGTATCATTTTGTATAATATGCTTTGATTCTGAGCTTTCCATCTTGTAGAGTCACTGTGACTTCAGTTTCGAAAGGAGCTGATAGTTTACCTGCTTTGTTTTGTCCTTATTCAATAAAGGAACATAATGTTACACATTGTGTTTTTATATTCATATGGAATGTGTATTTGTTTATATGACAGAGTACTAGGGCCCCACTGAGGAAAAAGGATAAAGTCATAAATTTATGAGGATGGTTCTTTCTGCAGAAAAGCAACATATTCTTTTTACAGTTTTGATAGTTATGACAATGTGATACTTCATATTCTGGCACATCAGCATGTCTTTGTTTATGAAACCATACTGAAGTACAATTTCACGAAATGCCCCACATCTGTCATTTTAACAACTGTCCTCCTTTAAAACAACTGGTTACAATATTATGATTTGTCTTTTTTTTCCCCTCTGTGGCCCTAATATTCTATCATTTTATATATAGCCTTATAGTCTATGGGAAACTGTAAACTATCTAATGATAGCAACATCTAAAAATCATTATTTATCCAAAGTGATTGAAATTAATGATCACAAACGTTTAAATAATGACAGTGGGTCTAGTTATATGTGATAACAATGCATAGTGAGCAGTGAAATAACTATTGGTTTCCATTTGTGGCGACTGCTGACTGACATTAGGGATGAGATTAAATAGATCCTGGAATTTAGCCTGGTCTGGAGCAGGCTAGCTCCACAGAATAAATCTCCATGGTAATTTATACCATAACATATCCTCCTGCCCCCTATCCAGCTTTAGTGCAACCGGATTAGGGATCAATTGAGCCAGGATCACCAAGATATCCTGGCTTAATCCCTTATCCTACTTTTGTGCAACAGGCCCCAGGTCTGCACAGATTATGTTTGAATAACATATTATGAACTACCAAAACCATGATGTGGATTCAACAAGCTCCTCTGGTTATTCATTTTCATAAATAAAATATTACATGTGTCAAAAGCAGATCCACAAAGTGCATGTACATCCCTTAATGTAAAAAAATTGGTATAAACAGAATCGGCTTGCTGTAAAAAAAAAAAAGTTTGCTCTCTATCAATTTTTTACCATGTGTTCCCGGGGAATCGAACCCCCAACCTTGATAGATCAATGCTCTACCAATTGAGCTACAGGAAAACAATATATATATTTGCTTCTGCATTTCTGAAAGTGTCTTCTAAACAATCAAAGAGATAGGGCTCAAGCTCAAGATATCTGATATGTTTTTCTCTTTTCTATGAAACTTAAAGTAGAGAACCAGTGCTTTGATGGTAAGCTCTGGGTGGAAGATGGGCATGTTGCTGCCTGGCACAGATAAGAGAAATGCAACTGAACGAGTAGCCAATAAAACGCTTCAAATCAAAAAGATCAGATAAGGACGTAACCTATTTCACACTTTTATGTTATAGGTGGTTACTTCTGTCCTTGAATATCTTCAAAAAAATTAAGAACCCGACATCCAATTAATAAATATAAATCATGGGTAAAGCCGACTTCATAATTGCCTTTGACATGAGCTTGTCATGTGCTGAGGGACAAGTAGTCAACTATAATTAATATAAAAAAGCCTAAACCAAACTCTTTAAAAAGTCATAAAAGCATTTGTGGTGGTTATAAAAATAGATAAAACTAATAATAATTAGTGTCATCAATATGTCATCAAAAAAAATAAATAAACTGAATGTCATTAATGCATAGTGTATGATTTTGGATGATGGCGATTGGTATTCCTTGCCTAGTATGGATGATTGATCATTTGATTATTTTTGCCTTGGAACTTTCACCTGCTGGGGGAGGGGCGCGCTGCTGAGACAATACAGAGACTCAGAAGATATTGCAGCAGCTCCGTGTCCTGTGTCTTTTATTGACTCTTTTTCTCCCCTAATCAGGTATGATATGAGTAAATCGTAGGGAAAATACACTTTATATAAGTCAAGGCTGTGAAAAATGGCAAGTGTCATTGTTTGAAGTGTATTCATTGTGTATATATCTATGTCTAAAAGTTCGGTTCAAGTTTCCCGCGTCTGTATCACATGTACAACTAGTGAATGCTAAACTGATGGCAGAGACTATGCGGTCATAGAAATGTGAAAGCAGAGTGAATTAATAACATATTGGTGTTTTTGAGAACTAATTTAACAAGTTAAGTTACAGGTGGCAATGCTTAAAGGAAAGGAATCTGTTGGTTCATAAGAGAAAGTGTAATATATGTTTATGCTAATGGTGTGTAAAGAGATAATTAGTTTTGCTGACATGCTATGATTCCTGAGGTAATTTAAGAAGTTTAAAAGAGTTGAAGATATGGTAGACGGCACATATGTCTAAATGTTGAGTATCACATGAGAATATTGTATGTAATATGCAGTACGTATTATTAACATGCATTGAGATTCAAGTTTCTATTGAAATTATTTGTTTAACTTATGGAAACAGTATCTGTTGAGAAGCTATATCTGTGATTAATTCTATATTTTTTTTCTGTATATTGTTTTATCTAAAAGAGATATGTTGTTATACTCTTCACTGATATGAGAATGCAGAAATATTTGCATTAATGTGAGACAATACAGAGACTCAGAAGATATTGCAGCAGCTCCGTGTCCTGTGTCTTTTATTGACTCTTTTTCTCCCCTAATCAGGCGGTTAGGGTACTACACATTGTATTGAATGTTTTTGCAAAAGAGCAGCTGGAATGGCAAACTAAAGTAACTCTGGTCTCTGGAGCTCATTTAAGATCTTTTGGCGCTCTCTACTGGAAGCTCGAAGAATAACACAAATGTAACATGTTTTGTCGTTATGTCGTAACAGTCGTCATATATCTGAAAGGGCGGTGAGTGACTTAGCGTTACTGCCAGCAGAAATCCTAAGGAATATCGTGTAAAGAAGACTTCATTCAGAGTCTTGTCGTTGTATCTGATCGTTTTCAATTTAGTCTTCCGTCGTCGTTGGAAAAAAGGAAGTAACGTTAATTCTCACGGTCTGAATAGCTTTTTAAAGGCGTCGTGAAGAAGAAATATGGGGAATTGCCACACGGTAGGACCAAACGAAGCCCTGGTGGTATCAGGTAACATATCCCTCCGTTTCTCTCAAAGCAGTCCGCTTTCTCGTGTTCTTCTGAAATGTAACTTAGCTAACGTAGAATGTTTATGTAAATCACCATACATGTATTTTATTCTACAGTGTAACGTTAACTGCAATTATAGCTTACTTTCTCAAGCGTTTCGGGGGGAGGTTTCAGCCGAGTAGTGGATGTGGTTTGTGTCGCATGCAGAAACACTCCATCACTCGGCCTGTGTTGTTGTTGTGTCTCGTGCTCCGTCGTTCGACGTGCTTGCGCAATGAAATCGACTTTCTTAAATCCTCTTGGGCTTGAATATTGATCGTTTATATAACGTTAGTTGTTTAGTTTAAACAAACGATTTATGTATTTGTGCTTTTTGACTGCGTACACATGCCGCTGCCACGGCCGTATCTGAATATATAAATCGTCTTAAACCAAATCTATATATCACGTGATCAGATGATCACAACATGATTGTGGGCCTTTGTATGAAGACAATAATAGTCTTCATACAAAGGCGTTTTCACGATGCAGGGTAAAGATAGTCGTGTTTAATAGAAAAGGTGTCAATCAAGACCAGGGGTGCCCAGTCCTGTTCCTGCAACCCTGATCAAACACACCTGAATCATTTAATCAACAGCTTCAGGAGCACTTGATAATTACAGGCAGGTGTGATTGATCCGGTTTGGAACAGGTGGTAGATCTCCAGGAACAGATAGATTTACTACTCATCGTACAATTTCGCATGCTCCTCTTTGTAATAATCGGGATTTGTCTACGTAGTCCAAAGGCTGATTTCTATAATTTTGTCATTACTTGTCTTTCTGGTATGTTGAAGAAAGGTTCCTGGGTTTCATAATATTGTTACATGATTTATCTATTTATTTACTTTTAATGGAGAAAATCAAGCAGGTATGGGATTGTGTGCACGTTTGGGACAAAATAATAGCAAAATATAACATTTCAATACATCAATAGACTACATCAAAATTACCATATTATTGTATGATTTTAATTGTTGGATACAGTCAATACACCTTTAAGCTTGATCTACTTTTATATAGTATATCAAATATACCCAACAGAGTTGTACACTAAACTGTACACTGGCACAAAATTTGCTAGTTCTTTTATTTTAAATTGTCAACTACCATTTTTTTTTTTTCCCAACTGAACAGGTTCCTGCAGGGTTATTTCCTCATTGCTTTACCTGCTTTAACATTGTGTCCGCATTGGTCATGTTTCATGAAATAAAGTCACATGCCAGAAGCACATGCCAGTGGGCTAACTCGCTGTATTTCTCGGGATTGATCTGGCTGCAGTTGTGCAAGTGTTTCAAACAACAGCTGAGGATTGCACACTAATAGCTGATGACATGGTTACTATTCAGGAACCATATGAGGAACTTATCTCAAATACCTAATGGTTAAAGGCCTCAGCTGTTTATATATCATGTTAAACATAGATCAGGAGTCCAAACTGATGCTTAAACTTCAGGAAACATGACATGAATGTTATAACATTGGCAGCTGAATGTAATCAATCTTACATTATCTCCCTGAAGTCCAGGTCACATGTCATGGTTGACCCAACAATATCTATATTTGCACAGACAAGCAGCCTAAATATCTTGGAGAACTGGATGGTCTGTTTTACACTTACCCATCTAATTCCTTGCCTACTGTGGCATTAGTTTGTTCACAACATGAGCAACTGGATGTGCATACTTGGAAAAACTTAAAGCACTGAATAATAAATATTATATTGTATAAAGAAAATGTGCACATGGACTGAATAGTCTTCACTATGTAAATTCAATATACATTCGTTTTTATTTTTCCTAAAGTGATTCAGTCAAGGACAGTAAGTGATTTTCTTTCTGATGTTTGATTTACATTATTGACACAAATGGCAACAACAGCTTGTGTCTCCCACATCCTTACACTCCCCCGCCACCGTAAATATGCAAATTCATTCTCTGCCAGCAGGAGGCGCTTTTAAAGCGGGAGAGATAGAGGTTTCTATGGTAACAGCTTTACAAAGCAGCGCTCCACTCACAAACGCTGCTTTATCAGGCATTACAGGCAATATTAAATGAAAATGACATTGATATGAAAATGCATAAAATAAAAACACCCGTGCCGATTTTTGGTTTTTAAACGTGCAGTGCTCATGTTTATTCAATGAAGTCAAAGCCTTTTGGAAAATCTATTTGTGACGGTCAGTTCTGATATTGTGGTGGCACAAATAAATAAATCTATGGGAAACTCTATATTAGGCTGCTTTAGAGGAATAGTTCACCCAAAAATGGAAATTATGTTGATGTTTTAAACCTGTATGAGATGCCTTCTGTTGTTCAACACAAAATAATATATTTGGAGCAAGTGGCAATTTATATTAAAAAAAAAATCTTGTAAAAAGTCAGTGGGGACCATTCTTTAAAATATATGTTTATATTTTTATGTATTTTATGTTGAGGAGAAAAAAAATTAACAAAGGTTTAGAACAAATTGAGGGTTATTATAAGTTGACAGTATCTTCATTTTTTGGTGATTAGTGGACATCTCGTCAGTAAAGACTGTTCTCTAATTAGCGTAATAACTTCTCTGTGTGAAATCAAGCACCTGATGGAATTTACAGCTGATTAGGCCTGGTTCACACGGGATGATTTTAAAATTGTCGGCCGATTTTCCAAACCTGAGAGACCCCACACACGGCGATTAAAAAAATCACGGGTCTAACAGTTTTGGTCGTTCGGTGTGTGGTGTGCAGCCACACGGCAATATCAACACATCACATCCCCTATTTGAGATCGGAGCGGTCCCGACGTTCTTCAAAAGCAGAGGAGAGCAGTCTTAACACACCACACACGGCAGGAATATTTGATCAGATTATTTTACGATAATCGGAGCATCCTAAGATTGTCGGAAGGGGTGAATCGGGGCTAAAATCGGCCTAATTATCCTGCCATGTGAACCAGCCTTTAGATAACCGACTTTATTGAAAAGAGGCGCATTTATTAGGTTTTTTCCTCATCATTTTTTGACTGATGCGACTTATACTCAGGTGCGACTTATAGTCCGAAAAATACGGTAAAAGTGTACATCCGGGTGTCACCACCGTTATATGGTGAAAGTGGTGAATTACCAATTACTTGTGAAATAGGCTGAAAGTTTTAAAATAGAAAAATATGGTTTGATTAAAAAAAAATACTTTTATTATTTTTATTATGTATTATTTATAAAGAATATTTATTATCCAAGTATCCGCTTTAATGTTAGATTGCCATTCTAGACTGCCACAATGATTGAAAGCATGTTTGAGTTTAAAAGTGAGATTAATGTGGAATGTGTATTTGTGCTAAATATGCGGTGTTTATTTTCTCAGGTGGCTGCTGTGGCTCTGATGAGAAGAGGTATACAGTGGGCGGCTGGGCCTGGGCGTGGTGGCTCATCACCGACATACAGAAGTAAGAATGTTTATTCATCACATTCACTCCTGCTATTGTGTTTACTAGCTCACAAGGTAAACAAACCCTTCTCCCACTGACTGAATGACTCTATTCTCCATTACGGCCATTTTAGAGTCGTGTCACGGCATGCTCATATTTGTCTGGCTAGACTACTTAAACTAGTGAATATAATTTAAGGAACTCCAGAGTGCGCACACACCTGTGCCTGTTGTTTTCTTCCCAACATCTAAAAGACATTGATTGTAACTAAAGTAACTCCATTTACTATACAGAAAAGAAATAGTGTATCTGCTGAAGCCTCTTCTTTTTTAGTGATGGTCTTCAGCTTAACGTGAAACACAAACATTGTCTAATATATCAGTATTAGTATCCCCACCCACTTCATTAAGGGCCTGAGTATCCAAGGTTCGTGTTTGGAAACGTAAACAGAATTAACAACACTTAAGTGTTGACTGAAGTTCAGCTTCAGTCGTTACAAACAGAAGACCATTAATAGTGCAGCATCTGCTGATGAATACATAGTGAATCCAAACATCTGTGGAACTGAATTTATGCATAAATTATATAAAGCTTTTGAGACATTTAACATTTGTTAACGCCGGGTTATAGGAAACCTTGGTTATGCTATTTTGTTTCACAGATTTTCATTCTTTGCGCTAGGTTAGGAAATAACCCTGGTTATACAGGTTTAGTACTGTGAAATGGTAAACCCTTATTCTTACCCTGTGGTACCCTCCTTCTTATTTGCACATTTGCGGTGTCAAGATCACTGATTGCTGTTTAAACAAACTATTCATTTCGTCGTCCATTTTTTGGACCATAACTGTAAGAATAAAATGTTTGTTAAGCACAGTATAAAAAGCATACACTGCGTGTCGTTCAGTATGGGCACTGTTTATTGTGTAGGGTACACAGTGCTTGTAGCTGTTGGAACAGGGGTTCTCAACTCTGGCTCTCAAGATCCATTTTCCTCTTCCAGTTTACCTCCACTATTGGGAGATGAGAGGGTCTGTTTTACTTACTATTGGAGAAAGTGTAATGGTCAACTTGGATTATGTGTGCCTTAATAACCAATCACATTACAGCCTTGATGTCACTGAATTTCAGTCAGAGTTGTGCGACACTCAATCGCCATTTACAGATACCATAGGAATGAATGAGAAATGCCATAAACTGAATCCCACCTGTCACACAAAGTCAGTGACTTCTTGAGAGCCAGAGTTGAGAACCCGTGTTTGAACATTAGTATGACAACAAGTCATATGTATGAAATAAGAGAACAGAACTGTTTATCATTCTGAAGTGTATGATTTATATCAATTTCTTGTTTCCTTCTTTAATCATTATTGAGATAGTTATGCATGTGCAATCTGTAATAACCAGTCTGCCATTTCTCTGATGTTCCTCTCCTGTTCATTTCTTTAAGTGTTTGCTGAGCTATCCTGCCTTTAAGCACTGGACTCACCTGTGTGTGTCTGACCATCTTATCTGTTTCTGGTGTCTCACTGCTGGGGATCATAAGATTATTATTATAAATCAAATCTTTGGAAATACAGATCAGAAGACTTTTATTACACTTCTATTTCTGCACAGCGGAAGGATTTAGTTCTTGAGCAAGAGATGTCTCTGAGAATTACTCCCCACTATTCCCTGGTCACCACCTGATGCTTTCATACCCTACATTAAAAAAAATACTTCACTAACATAGTTAATTTGATTTACCAAAATTGACCACCATCCATTGATAAGAACACGAGCAGTTATTTGGTCATCTGTCAGAGTCATTTTACAACAAATGGATTTGTGAGAAAAGGTGTACTATTGCAGAAATGCAGCAACAACTTTAAATGTCACAGCTAAAATTAAATAGTTTATTTCATACTTTTTATTGTTCGAGTCAATAGGAAGATGAAATAACTATCAATTTCAGCAATTTCTGTTGAGGGATTCAAAGTAAAAAAAGAACTGTAAATATGCATTGTGTGGTTAACAGTGGTAACAACAGTTGTTTAGCTGAGCGCATAGCTTAGAAATAAAGCAAGGCTGGGTTTCATTTCAGTCCAATTAAAAAGGTAGTTGCAAGTTTTGAGGTAGCGTGCAATTGGCATGCTGACTGCAGGGATGTCCATCAGAGCTGTTGTCTGTGAATTTAATGTTAATTTCTCTGCCATAAGCCATCTCCAAAGACGTTTCAGAGAATTTGCCAGTATATCCAACCGGCCTCAAAACCCCAGACCACTTGTAACCACACCAGCCCAGGACCTCCACGTCCAGCATCTTCACCTTTAAGATCGTCTGAGACCAGCCAACCGGACGGCTGCTGCAGCAGTCGGTTTGCATAGCCAAAGATTTTGTGCACAAACTCTCAGAAATTGCTCATGGAAGATTTTTGATGGCATTTTGATGATACCGTGACAAGATCCTAAGGCCCATTATTGTGCCATTCATCCATGACCATCACCTCTTGTTGCAGCATGAAAGTGCACGGCCCCATGTTGCAAGGATCTGAACACAATTCCTGGAAGCTGAAAACATCCCAGTTCTTGCATGGCCAGCATACTCACCATACATGTCACCCATTGAGCATGTATGGTGAGTATGGGATGCTCTGGATTGGCATATACGACAGCTTGTTTCAGTTCCTTCCAATATCCAGCAAATTTGCACAGCCATTGAAGAGGAGTGGACCAACATTCCACAGGCCACAATCAACAACCTGTTGTGCTCACTAACACAGACTTACAGATTTGTGAACAATATTTGAGAGAAATAGGCCTTGGGTGTACATGGAAAAAGTTTTTGATCTTTGAGTTTGGCTCATGAAAAATGTGGCCCAAAAAAAAGTGTTGCTTTCATCATTTTGTTCAGTTTATAGTGATCCTGAATATAGTGTTGGACAATGATGCACCTTTGAATTAAAAAGGTTGAGAACCACTGGTTTAGTGTATGATACCCAGTGTTTCTTTGTTAGCATTTACAAGTCGGCCTAGTGTTTTAAAATCTGTTTTGTAGTTTAGTGTAGTGTAGTGTATTTGTAGTGTATTCCTTAATTAAAATAAATTATCATCTTGATTAGAATATTTAGTCTACATAAAGAATGCTACACGCAATTGACCTACACATTTATATTGTAATGCATTGTAATCTGTTAAAATTATACTAAGATCTATTTCAAAATATAAGAATAATAATTTTTGTGCAGCCTCTTTGTCCAAATCCATCTGTAGCATAAACACCTTATCAGAAATGGAAATCGCTTTGTCATAGATGTGTAGGGGAGTAATCTAGGGTTGTGAATGCCAACAGTTAGTGTGAGGGCAAAGTATAACGGATCTAATTAGACATCCATTCAGAGTCTCTCATGAGATTTCAAAGATAAATGACATGAAAGCTCTCTCCATATGCAGCAGACAGCGGCTTCCTGATGGTCTGGATTCAACTGCAATCAACACCAGCACCCATCCTCCCTAACCTTGAACCCTGACCTCTGTCCTCCCCTTTCAGATATGTTAACACAACTGATAATATTGTGCTGTCCTGCCTTCCCTCCTTCCCACCATCCTCATCCTCTCTCCCCCTCCCCTCCACCCCTCATCTCCCCCACATAGACTCTCTCTGGAGATAATGACCATCCTCTGTCGCTGTGAGAATATCGAAACTTCGGAGGGTGTCCCCTTGGATGTGACAGGGGTCGCTCAGGTAATCACACTGAATGAAAAAGCCAACCAAATGAGACCGAGATCAATTTGAAGTGCTCAGGATGTGAAGGGCGGTGGCCTGGTTCCATTTCCCACGTTACATACATACACATGCTCTCACGCTCCCTTCCACACTTTTGTGTTGGTCTTCCTCTGCAGTGAAGGAGAGCCAGTCATCTCTCACTATCCTTGTCTGGAGTTTGGCTACGCAGCGCTCATGGCTCATGTAAACTGATGGCTCGTGTCAGCTTGTTTTGACTGTTGGGTCTGTAATGGATGAGGAACGTATCAGATGGGCTTTCGGGAATATTGTGGGTTGGGAAATAATCTTTAAGGTTCTGGGAATCTGGATCCAGAGGATGCCATTACAGCCCATGGTCAAAACCTGATTTGTGCCGACCAAATGGTGTGTCTTCGTATTTTCACCCTACAGATTAATTTTGTGTGGTTTACCTTCACATCTTTCTTTAATCCCACCTTCTTTCTTGTTTTCACACCGCTTGACATTCTTCCCGTAGATCATAGCCAACTTTTTTGGTTTGTTTCCCTTTTTTTTTCATTTTCACAGGATAACCCTTGAGATTATGACCCTGCAACCCAAGTGTGAGGATGTAGAGACAGCGGAGGGGGTAGCTATTATTGTCACAGGTGTGGCACAGGTAAATCACCTTACCTCACCTAACCTTAAACTCCAAATGCCACTTTCAGGTTTGCCAGACTGGGTTCAGACCCGACACCCCTTTATCATGCTTTTTTTCTCTCATTTGCTTCCCTCCTTTTCTGGTCCTTGATTTTGACCCCCCTCATGATGCACAGTGCCAATATTAGCATGTTAATCAGACTGAAAGTCACTGATTTGTGCGTGACATGATTATCTGTTGTTCAGTCAATCAAAGACTGAAAAAGATATGTTAAGTAAAACAACAAAACAATTTACAAGAATGGCTCTCTTCCAAAACCCAGTGAGATATCTTTGATGTGTACTGGCTTCTAGGCGGCACCCTATTTGAAATGTAACCCTTATATTGTAAGTGACTATAATCATTAAATGCAACCCAGGATGTTCTTTTTGAGACTCGGAATTATGCATACGCATATTTAGAGAAGCGCCAATACTGAATTTCTCTGCCGATATGCTGATACCAATAGTTTGGTTTTCTGAAGGAAAAAAAATATATAATCCTAGAAGATGCTGTTAACTACACAGGGAACCCTACCAATTGGCACTTTACTTTAATATTAAAGGTTCAAATTAACAACAGAGCTATCATATTTAACTGATATTTCTTTTCAGGTATCACAATTACACTCAAAAAAAATTGAAATGTCTGTTTTCAACTCAATTGCACATGGTCTTCATAAATACCTGTCTTCATGCCAGATTTATTCAAACATACAAATAGAAGTAAAAAAAAAAAAAAAAAAGCTAATTTTTTTTTTTTTTTTATAGCTAACTAATGAACAGTGGATGCTGAGGTAAATGACACAGTGGTGAAATACTGTTCACAATCTGTTTTATTGGCATCTTTCCTCAGTTGAAACACAGTGATTACATTAGACATGATATATTTTGGTAAGCTATACCGTTCTTTCCACATACCTTCTGATGTTCATTCATGTTTATTTTGCACTATAATTTATATACTTTATAAGCCAAAAATGAAATAATTTGCTTTTATCGGCAGATACAGATTATTGGCCAATACATCGGTGCATCTCTGTATTACTACATGCTAGGTTTAAGAACAGAGCCAGTATGTTTACACTATGCCATTGTAGTGTAGATGTTATACATTTTGATAATTGTTTTCTTTTTTTAACCATGTAAAAGCTTTTCTCTAGCAGCCAAAAGGAAATCTGGATGAAATTATATGCCAGTTTCTTTTTTTCTTTGATGTCTTTACATTGACAGTTTTGTCAGCATGTCAAAACTTGCTGTTTATCAGAACTCGCATGTTTACTCTCATGAACATTTCTCTGCACTTTTGAAAACCCAGCTTCAGTGTAGTGCTAATTACAATTGAGCATATTGCATTACCTGTATTTTAAGATTATTTCAGTTCCCGAAGCCTGTTCTTTTTTTCAACCGTTTTTTTTTTCCCTACTGTGAATACTAGTCTGGTGTGAACAATGAGAGCATTTTAAAACAAAGAGGCAGTCCAGCCATTACATGGCATTTTTCTCTGTTAGTAACGTGATTGGATGAGAAACTTAAACAAGACATTCCACAATTTGGTGTCAATAGAGACTTGAGCTCAATGTCTCTTCATAGAGAGACTATGTGATTGCATTTGACCGTTGTATCAAAACAGCAATGGTTATTCAATAAGATTGAGTCTGTAATACACTGCTTTGCCCTGCATGTAATACCTAGGGGTGTAATTTGGGTGTTTCATTAAAGGGGGGGTGAAATGCTATTTCATGCATACTGAGTTTTTTTACACTGTTAAAGAGTTGGATTCCCATGCTAAACATGGACAAAGTTTCAAAAATTAAGTTGTACGTTTGAAGGAGTATTTTTGTTCCCAAAATACTCCTTCCGGTTTGTCACAAGTTTCGGAAAGTTTTTTTCGAGTATGGCTCTTTGTGACGTAGATGGAGCGGAAATTTCCTTATAAGGGCACTTCTGCCGGAAGAGCGCGCACTCCCGTATAGCAGAGCACTGAGAGGCTGAGCACAGACATTCACTGATCAGAGCGAGAGCATCGCGAAATGTCACAAAAGGAGTGTGTTTTTGGTTGCCAGGGCAAGACAACCCTGCACAGATTACCAAAAAAAAAAAAAACAGCATTAAGGGACCAGTGGATGGAGTTTATTTTTACAGAGCATCAACGGAGTTGTGCAAGTGTTTGTGTTTGTTCCCTGCATTTCGAAGATGCTTGTTTTACAAACAAGGCCCAGTTTGACGACGGATTTGCGTATCGTTTATTTCTTAAGGAGGATGCAATCCCAACGAAAAAGGGTCACGATCGTGTGTTGGAACCACAGGCGGTGAGTAAAACTGCTTAAAATATCTCTGCCTCCTTGTTAGTGCGTCCGCCTCCCATCGGAGACCCGGGTTCGAGCCCCGCTTGGAGCGAGTTGTTGCTGCTGCTGCTCTCATTCAGTTTCAACCTCGGGATCTGATTCTGGATCATAAATAAACGGCTGAATCTGACTGTAAGCCATGGTTTGTTTTGGATAATGGTTTTTCCCTCACGTAAAGTCACAGCTTCCAAACGCTCTCAACACAAAAGCCTACTGCCGCTCGTGATTCTTTAGCTCCGCCCACACGTCACGCCTCCAGCCGGTCGTGTTTTTCCGGGAAAAATCGGTACAGACTATCTTTCTCTTATGAATATAATAAAACTAAAGACTTTTTGGAGTTATGAAGGATGCAGTACTACTCTGTAGGTACTCAAGATTAACAGGATATTGAGTGAAAACGAGCATTTCACCACCCCTTTAATATATTCCATTTTTATTTTCTTAGTCAGCAATGCAATATTTGCTGAAACCTTAAAACATACCACAATAACATTGTGATTTGACAATTCTGTAGTTCCAATGGGAAATCCACATAAAAAAAAAATACTGAATACTAAAATAATAAAAAATGCAATAAAAGTTGCACAGGAGTCCATCTGTCATCTAATGACAGGTCATCATTGGTTTTTGCAATGAGATACGCATTGACAACAGTCAAGAAAGTATTTTATTCTTCTGAAATGTGCACTTATAGTATCCCCATTTTGATTTTTTTATGCATTTTATCATATTTGTTAGTTTCTCATGTTTGTTGCATCAATCATATCCATGTATTATTACATCCTTAGTCAACCTACCAGATTTCATAGCAACTGTGAGATGTCTGTCTTGTGTGGTTTGTAATTGGAGCCTTGCAACTTTTTTAACTAGCGGAGTCCGACCCACTTATCTGTTTGTCTGCAATATCCTCCTCCTTGAGTCGCTTTTCTATTATAAATCAATCCTCATACCCCATTCCTCATATTTACCCGCAGACCAAAGATATATACCCAGATAATACTTAAACTTTGGGTTGTTGTTTTTTTTTCTTTCAAAGTTCAAAATTGCATTTTCTTAACAATGTGGAAAACTTGAAGAGAAAGTTTTCTTTAATCCTAGAACACATTTTTAGTCTTGCCCTACTTTCGTTTTTACTCTCTTGCACGATTCCTCCCTTTGAGTCTATGCTGTGGTTTCCCATGAGCGCAACATGTGAAAGATTCTTTTTGTTTTAGTTCAGTGCAAAATGTTGCCTAAGTGCATGCAGCCTCCATTTGAATGCTTGTTAAAGCATGGCTCCCCCTGCAGATTGAATGCTACAACACTTCATTGTTATTGATATTTTGTTATTTACATATCTGTCCTAAATGACTGCAGATTCTGAAATAGCTCACTTAGACTCATATTCGTCATATTCACGTTTGGCCTATCAAGTTCTGTTCACACCAACACAAGTGTTCAGCTGAGAAATATGCTCGGATTTTCGCATGCCATTTATCTGTTCAGACCAATTGTTTCAAAGTTAAAAAAAAACACCTGGTCACTCAGTGGTTACTGGTTACCAGGATGACACAGTGGTTACTGATGACACAAAACCAAGATGCACCAGATACAAGAGCACAATGATGAGAGTCATTTTCCAGATTCTTCATCTGCTATTTAATGTCATTTAGCAAAATACTCTGTTCGTGAGCACCACCAGTCATGGTTTTGTTTAACAGAGCAGCTCTGGGCATGTGACCAAAAGTACAAATTTTATTGGTTGGCCAGTTTTCTTCGCAGTGCAACTAAAAATGTTAAAATGTTATGTGAATATTTTCAGATACATCAAATGTTTTGCTCTGAATGTTAATCTTGGTGTGAACAGGCCTTCATACTGATTACTGATTAAAAATGTAATATCTGTATTTCTATTTGAAAATGTGGATCCAGACCTGGAACATTTATCTACGGCGTCAGCGATACTGACCAGCCATTACCAGATACCATTCACAGGGCATTGCTCCTGTAATATGGAGTCTTTTGAGATTCATTCTGCATCTAATGTTTTCCCCCTTCCACATTTGTGGCATCATGCTGCTGTGTATTGCATTGCTTGTGATAACTGTTTGATGACTGCTCGACTATGGGAAGGATGCACCCTCCTGTTAGAGTTGGTCGAAATTCACCTTTGACACTGCACTGAACTCAGCTCTCATCATAATCATGTACTGCTGCATTAACCAGGCCACATGCAGTTTTTGATTTCATATTCTAAATGGGAAGCTGCTTGTAGTTCATTAGAGAGAATCTTAAACCCACAAAAACTCACGCTTCTCTTTGTGATGCATCACTTCATTCTCCCTCCTCTTCATAGATTGTTTTTATTTGCACATTGATTGCATTGGAAATGTCTTGCAGTTAATCCTGGTATTATATTATTTTTATTTATTTTACTTTATTTTGCAAGCAGACATGAACAATTTTGAGTTTGTTAAAGCTGTTTTCTCCCATCAGGCTTGGTTTTACCACCCTTTACACTAATTGTACGCTCCATAACTCATACTAATGCTGAGTGGTAAAGATAAAAATATGTCTCTATATTCGTAGCTTTTTATTAATGCTTTTTTTATTATTATTATAGGTTTTGCAAGACCAGGATAGCAAAACGTAATCAAAAACTTAAATAGCAAATAAAAAGTCATAGCAATATTCACAATATTGCTTTTATTAATTTTACATTTATGTAAATCAATGAATCACATATATATATATTTATATATCACCCAGCCATTCATTCTGCTTGAATGTACTGAGACATTTGGACTTCTTAAATATTTTATTTCATATTGTGTTTATCAACACCATAAACCGATTTTTTTTTTTTTTTTTATTAAAATACTGATTTGCAAGCTTCTGAATGTGAATTCATAGTTGCATGAATACTGACTGAAGCATGTCCCTCAACCACAAACTCAGTTATACCCAACATTACAACATCCAGCAGATTTGGTTGTGCCTCATGTCTGTCTCTCAAACCTGGAAAATATTCTTTTACATACTTCAAACTGTAAATTTTGATCAAATATTATGTACAAGAAAACTGTTAAGATGCTAGAAGATTCTTAGTGTGTTTTTGCTATATTATAGCTATTAATAATGTTAATAACTGTGTACAGTAACACATCAGCTGACTGTTCTACTGTCTGTGTTGAGTGCAATGGCATGCTGTGATTCAGTTCATGTCATGGTCCATGACTATATGTTCTGCTACCAGGTGAAGGTCATGACTGACAAAGAGCTGCTGGGTTATGCCTGTGAACAGTTCCTGGGCAAAACCGTGGCAGAGATTAAAAGTGTCATTCTGCAGACGCTGGAAGGTCATCTGCGCTCTATTCTAGGTGAGTGATGCTGGACACTTGTGTATGTCTTCAATAGTGTGCTCTTAACTTCACTGTGAGTTCAGACAGTGTGCACAGGTAGTGTAAGTTCTTGCCAGATAAGCAACATGACCAGCAGCCACTCTTATCAACAGATCAGTCCAGGTTTGGGACATTATTTGGTTAAAAGTTATTATGCTCTTTAATTATTATGCTTTATTATGTAATTATTAATAATTAATAATTATTTAATTATTATGCTTTATTATTATCATTATTATGCTCTCTCAGTGCATTTAGAAAATGCATACATCCTTTATAATGGCAAACTTTGAACTGTTTCCTGGAGGACGAATGAGGGGCAGGAAAACAAGGGAACGTCATGTCGTATACATCCTACTAACCTGATTGTGTTTACAGGGACTCTGACGGTGGAGCAGATCTACCAGGATAGGGATCAGTTTGCCAAGCTGGTGAGGGAGGTGGCAGCACCCGATGTGGGCAGGATGGGCATCGAGATCCTAAGCTTTACTATTAAGGTGTGCTTACATTGGTACATGGATAAACATGGAAAGAGTTTCTGTTTTACTTTGCTTTTTAAATTTTTGTTTTCAACAATCAATTGTTTTCTTTCAAAACCATTGCAGTTGTCAGGGTGAAAATGTTATCTGTTTTCTCCCATCAGGATGTCTATGATAAGGTGGAATATTTGAGTTCTTTGGGGAAATCCCAGACTGCTGCTGTTCAGAGAGATGCTGACATCGGCGTGGCTGAAGCAGAGAGAGATGCTGGGATCAGGGTGAGCTGAACAAATAAAGGAGTCACTTTTCACGACAGTAGTACAAAATAGCTCTTGGAAATATGTGGTTTAAAAAAAAAAAACTTTAGAGATAAATGATCATTGGAAAATATTGATCATCAGGATGTCAAAATATTTCACATAATAATTCAGATCAGAATCATTTTGGACATAACAGATTAAATAAAAACCTATCTTGAAAAAGTAAAGGCTTGCATTGTTAAAAACGATTTCTATACAAAATAAATGTTGTTCTTTTGAAGTTTGTATTCATCCTGTAAAAATGCATCACGGTTTCCACTAAAATATTAAGCTTTTTTAATAATAATAAATGTTTCTTGAGCACCAAACCATCATGTTAGAACGATAAAGTGACAATGAAGACTGCAGTAAAGACTGCTGAAAATTCAGCTTTGCTATCAGCAATAAATAACATTTTAAATTTATATTACAATAGAAAACACTCATTTTAAATTGTAATAATATTTTACAGTATTAATGTTTTGCTGATATTTTTAACAAATAAATACAGATAAATAAGAGACTTCTTTCAAAAACATTCATCTTACAACCCCAAATGTTTAAACAATAGTGTACTGTATATATGTAACAACAGCTGTCTAGTTTAAAGGAAAACTCTACTTTTTTTTTTTTAAATAGCCTCATTTTCCATCTCCCCTAGAGTTACCAATTTTCAAACAATTCAGCCAATCTCTGGGTCTGGCAGTAGCACTTTTAGTTTAGCTTAGCACAGATCATTGAATCTGATTAGACCATTAGCATCTTACTCAAAAATGACCAAAGAGTTTTGGTATTTTAAAATCGCGACTTTTCATTATCTGTAGGTCTTAGTACACGATGTAACTACAGAAGAGTCAAGTTTAATGGGAAATACATAGATTTTTTTAATTTTTAAGCAAGATGCTAACGGTCTAATAAGATTCAATGATCTGTGCTAAGCTAAGCTAAAAGTGCTACCGCCAGACCCGGAGATCGGCTGAATCGATTCGAAAACGGTAAAACTCAACTGTTTAATTCTAGATGAGATGGAAAATTAGCCTTTTTGTTTTTTAAGTAGTGTTCCTTTAAGACCAAATGTTGATTTATAAAAAAACTTATCATTTAGACATTGATCTTTTGTTAGTTTTGTCTGCTTTTATCGTCCTCATTTTTAAGTCATTTTGTATGAAAGCATCTTCTAAATTAGTAAAATGTAAAGAGTTTTTACTACAGTACATTCCTTACTCCCTTGTTTTAGGAAGCAGAATGTAAGAAGGAGATGATGGATGTGAAATTCCAAGCCGATACAAGAATGGCAGACTCAAAGAGAGAGCTGGAGATGCAGAAGGCTGCCTTCAATCAAGAAGTTAACACAAAGGTAGAGCTGATCATTCCTCTGGTTATTTTAATACTGCAGATGCACTGCTTAATCAAATGTGTGACACAACAAATATAATCGTTTTTTCCTTTCACCTCTCTCAGAAAGCTGAGGCTCAGTTAGCCTATGAACTGCAGGCAGCCAAGGAGCAGCAGAAGATCAGACTGGAGGAGATTGAAATCGAAGTGGTTCAAAGGAAAAAGCAGATCACTATTGAGGAAAAGGAGATCCTGAGGACAGAAAAAGAGCTGATCGCCACCGTGAGGAGACCAGCGGAGGCTGAAGCCTACAAGATGCAACAGCTCGCAGAGGCACAGAAGTGAGTGACACGAGTTAGAGAGTTGTATATGTACAATTGGTATGTTATAGTTTAAGGGAGCCAGATAACAGGCCTCATGAACTCGTGCTGCATTCTGCACCTCTCTGTCAGGATGAAGAAGGTGTTGATGGCACAGGCTGAATCGGAGAAGATCAAGCGTATTGGAGAAGCAGAGGCCGGCTCCATTGAGGCTGTGGGTAAAGCTGAAGCAGAGAAGATGAGGCTCAAAGCTGAGGCCTATCAGCAGTACGGAGAGTCTGCAAAGATTGCCCTCGTCCTTGAGGCTCTGCCAAAGGTATGTAGACATTTTTTCTCTATCTCTCTTCAAATCTTTAAGAGTGATCAGACTTCTCCAGTAGTTAAACTGTTAACTACAAGTTGTTTTTTGTGTTTTTTTAAAGATAATGCGCTGAAAAATAAAGCCGAATGTGTTTTTGTTGCGTTTTTGTTGCATCACAGATTGCTAGACATGTGGCAGCACCCTTGAGCCGTACCAATGAGATTGTGATCCTGAGCGGCGACGGTGGCCGTGTCACTGGGGAAGTGAATCGTCTTTTGGCTGAACTCCCTGTTTCTGTAAACGCCCTCACAGGGGTGGATCTGTCCAAGGTCAATACATTGCATATCAACTGCTGTTCGGACATTAATGAAGGCTGCATTCATTAGGTCAAAAACATAAGTGAAAATAATCCTGTAAATAAATGTGTTGTTTCTCTACAGATCCCTTTGCTTCAGGGGATGATGACCAATCGTCAAGCTTGAAGACGCTCCTTCCACTCTGCTGCCTTTCTGACACTCCCACATTAATTGCCTTAAAAAGACACAAGTGAAATGAAAGCTATTTTATTTTTACAGAAACTAGGCTTTTTTTTTTTTTTGACCCCTGGTGCCTTACCTCTTCAGGACCAGATTCTCTGCATGTGTTCTTGTATTGTCACTTATATCCTTTTTTTTTGTCTGTTCGTTCAAACGACATTAACCAATTTTAGTTATATTGTTAATCACAGAACGGTTTCATAAATTTCGGTGGGCAGCTGCAGATCTATGTGTATGTAGTGATTTAGAAGATAAGGATGTTTTTCCATTTTAATGAGTAGCCAAGGTTGTATTCACAGTTATATTTATGCATTGGATGAAGGTATAAAGAAGCATAGTGTAGAAGAGCCATTAGGTTTGTTACAGCATGTTGAGTGGATTGAACAGCTTTTAAAATCGTGAAGACATTGCTGTTCAGGTCAAATAGTGACACGGGAAAGAGGAGGGCTGACTTTTAGTTTATCCACATTTAGATATAGGTTCATTTGTAAACCTCTTTTTGTACAGTTCAAACGTGAATCACTAATAATTTAATATTGTTTTATAGTGGGATGAAAACAATCATCAGATTTGTTACTTTTTAAAACTTTGCTTTTAGGGTTGTAGGTCAAATCACACTGTGCAGTCAATCATGAGAAACTACGCCATGTGATTCATAATCGTATCTCTGTGTTTATTCTTTGAGAATGTCTTGCTTATTTTTGGAAGATGATTAATGTGAACCAAGATTCCAAGAAAAGGCCAAAATATGCTGAATTATCAGGATTTAGAAGAGTATATCTATTTTTAATTGCAGAAAGCCTCAGATAATTTACCTCACGCAATGTTTATGCAGATGCTAAAGCTTTGGTCCTCTTCCATTAGCTGCAAGTAATATATTAAGACTGCAGTGAAACTAGACTACTGTTAAATCCAGAGGTTTGGAGATTATTTATATACGCTGCGCATTTGAAGTTGAACATCTACAATGTCCATAGTTTTCCTTGAAGACACTATGCCTTAAGGAGTTTTCCCCATATTGAATCATTTCATTTTTTTTTTTTATTCGGTGATGCATTTTGATTATGTCAGGACTTCTTCTTCTCTTTTATGTTTTAACTGCAATGCTTAAAATAATGACACACATTGTTTATTCCTTAAAAAGTACTAGTTATCAACATCCAGATAATGTGAGAGCTCTGTCAGGTATATGTGAAATTTAACTCCGCTTTAGCTATTTGTATTTAATTTTTTTCCATTGATAGTTACTATACTTTAGTGTTTTGTTTTCTTCTGATTTCCAGTTTGCCATTATGTCATGAATAATGCAAATCAGTTTGCCAAACATTAGGTCAAACACAATATCCACATTTATTTTACATTGCTGCTGAATCATAAATGATCCGGTCTTTTGTTCATAATCAGATGCCAAATATAAAGGTTTTTACAGGACACTTTGGCAAAAATATTTGTGAAAAAAAAAGATCTGTTTGTCAGAAACAAGTTCATTAAAATTGATGTTCAATTTTCGTTCTTCAAAATGAAGTGTGTTTGTTATGACATGAATATATCTTTCAACTGGGAAAAGGGAACTGTGGAACAATGTAGCTATTGTTTATAAGATGTTGCACACATCTAAAATCAACTTAAGGCTTTTAAAACTTTTCTATGCTTAATCTAAACCAACGAGAGCTGGTGTTTCTGAGCAGGTGTGTTTGGTCCAGATTTGTCATGTTTCCTCCACTAACAATAACATACTGACAGTGTGTTATATAACAATGCATTTGGTTAATGCCAATATCGTCTTGTAGAATGAATATATAGATTACAAGTTATGTATCCAATAAGAAAGCTGTTTCTGATCACAGTCAATAAATTCCTCCTTGATTAATTTGTCCTTTTCCCGTGTGAATTATTTGCTGTTTTACTCTAGATGGATACACGGTCTACAGTTATTTTGCTTCTGTAATTTAAAATCTCTAGTGAAAGAGAATAATCAAGAGAAAAGCAGCAGGGTGGGAAATGGAGAATGAAGCGTGGGTGTCCTGTGTGAGATGCAGTGGTTAAACAACTAGTGTGGATTAAGCAAAATTCAAATTATTTGGTTCTGATTAAAAATCTTTTATTTTGTTTAAAAACAGATTTAGAAAAAAACAAAAAAATCTACTTGTACAGCACTTTTACAATGCATTTAGTTTCAAAGCAGCTTTAAAGGAAATGGTTGTTTCCGTGTAACAAATAGAAAGTTGCATTGCTTTAGATTTGTGCAGTTTAGACCGTACAGTTTAAAGTTCAGAAAGATAGTAACAGACTAAACATAAATATGGACAACATTAGTGACAGCTAACAACAACCTCATATCCCACTGAAAATAATATTTACATTCTTTGATTGGGAAGCCCTCTGTCTTTTTGTTTTTTGGTAATCTAGTAATGCAGTGCAGTCTCTGCTGCAAATGAGCCCTAATTAGATGATGCCTGGAAACCTCATTTCCCAGTCTGCTGGTCACAGTAGTATTCAGTTAGTGGTCTGCCACTGACATAGTCCATCTGTGATCTGTGTTCAGTCTGGCTGTTTAATGGGAACTGCTGATCAATATATTTTTGAACCGCTGGATAAATCTGCGGATGCAGCTCTCGGTCTGAGCCTCGGAGGTACTGCTCAGGTTCGGGGGGATTTTGCAGGACCTTCCCTGATGTTCCTGAGGCTAAGGCTCGAGAATGGATCCAGTTAAGGATGTTGGTGAGGGGCCTCGGACTCACATAGTCGGAGACCGGGATCATTTCCAGGTTCCTCAGAGCACTTCCGGGGAGTTGCATCCGGCTCAGTTTAGGAGGCATTGGGAGGGGCAGCTCCATGTCAGGACATTGTCGTGAGGGATGGGGAGGGGTCCGAAAATAAGGCTGAGGCTGGATGATGGATGTTCCTGGGGTCTGAGAGGCTGGGCTGCTGATCTGAGATGGCAGCGTGCTGAGGTGGCCGTCTCCTGTGGAGGACTGGACGCAGGAGCTCTGGGCCACGGGCAGAGCTGCACACAAACTGTGGAGGCTGGGTCTGGCTTCTCTGGGACTTGGAAAAACAATTGACACCATTATTTTGGAGGACAAAATGATCAGTCTGTATGTAGCGGTTGTCTAGAATCATTTTAATCTTGAGGGATACAAAATTGTCTCTTTTCAGTGCAGATAAAAATCTAAAGTACAATAAAAATGTGATGGTTTAGCATTTGAAAACAGAAATTTAGCTTTTTGTACTTGTAATTTTACTTGTTCTGTAAAAGGAAATTATTATTAAATGATTAAATGTTTTGTTATTATTATTTAACAGAACACAATTATTATATAGTAATCTATAGTCATATATTTCTTTCATATATATATATATATATATATATATATATATATATATATATATATATACATATATACATATATACATATACACACACACAGTGGCTACAGAAAGTATCCTCAGTTCCTCATTAATGTACACACAGCACCCCATATTGACAGAAAAACAAAGAAACTGTTGACATTTTTGCACATTTATTAAAACTGAAATATCACATGGTCCTAAATATTCAGACCCTTTTCTGTGACACTCATATATTGAACTCAGGTGCTGTTCATTTCTTCTGATGATCCTTGAAATGGTTCTACACCTTCATTTGAGTCCAGCTGTGTTTGATTATACTGATTATACTTGATTAGGAAAGCCACACACCTGTCTATATAAGACCTTACAGCTCACAGTGTATGTCAGAGCAAATGAGAATCATGAAGTCAAAGGAACTGCCTGAAGAGCTCAGAATTGTGGCAAGGCACAGATCTGGCCATGATTACAAAAAAAAAATTCTGATGCACGTCCTAGGAGCACAGTGGCCGTAATCCTTAAATGGAACAAGTTTGGGATGACCAGAACCCTTCCTAGAGCTGGCCGTCTGGCCAAACTGAGCTATCGGGGAGAAGAGCCTTGGTGATAGAGGTAAAGAACCCAAAGATCACTGTGGCTGAGCTCCAGAGATGCAGTCAGAAAGTGGGAGGAAGTTGTAGGAAGTAAACCATCACTGCAGCCCTCCACCAGTCAGGGCTTTATGGCAGAGTGGCCCAAGAAAAGCCTTTCCTCAGTGCAAGACTCATGAAAGCCACCAATAAGTTTGCTTAAAAAAACACCTGTAGGACTCCGGTCTGATGAGACCAAGACAGAACTTTCTGGCCTTAATTGTAAGCGGTATGTGTGGAGAAAACCAGGCACTGCTCATCACCTGTCCAATACAGTCCCAACGGTGAAGCATGGTGGTGGCAGCATCATGCTGTGGGGTTGTTTTTCAGCTGCAAGGACAGGGTGACTGGTTGCAATCGAGGGAAAGATGAATGTGGCCAACAATCTTCTCTGGAGTGCTCCGGACCTCAGACTGGGCCGAAGGTTCACCTTCCAACAAAACAATGACCCTAAGCACACAGCCAAAATAATGAAGGAGTGGCTTCACAACAACTTTGTGACTATTCTTGAGTGGCCCAGCCAGAGCCCTGACTTAAACCCAATTGAGCATCTCTGGAGATTCCTGAAAATGGCTGTCCACCAACGTTTACCATCCAACCTGACAGAACTGGAGAGGATCTGCGAGGAGGAATGGCAGAGGATCCCCAAATCCAGGTGTAAAAAAACTTGTTGGATCTTTCCCAAAAAGACTGAGTATTTCAGTTTTTATTTTTTAATAAATGTGCAAAAATGTCAACAATTCTGTGTTTCTGTCAACATGGGGTGCTGTGTGTGCATTAACAGTGAAAATTCAAGGGGGTCTGAATACTTTGTGTTCCCACTGTGTGTGTATGTATAAAATTGTTTTTTGGAGGACTATGTTTTGATGTAGCTGTCTAAAAAGTATTAAACTAAGAATAAATATAATCTCCAGGGATCCATAGGTCTCACTTTTCAGCAAAACCATTGCAATTTTGAATAAAAGGTCTACGGCTGAATTTTATTGTTTTATTTAACATTTTATAGTATTACTATAGTTTTAAACTTCTTTATAGGGTCTAAAGAGATTTCCCCACTATCCTGCCATAACCAAATTTACAGTAAATCGCAATATTAAAGCTTCGATACAAATTTATTTACTATATGATTATCTGTCACCTTTTTTACCCCTTGGTAAGTTTGTATCCCTGAATCTTTAAGATTAAATAAGTCTAGAGCAAGAATGAGTATTTTCCCGCAGAACTGCAACATAACATCATTATGATTATTATAATTGTGATATTCAGTGCATCAGAGGCATTCCCAGAGCCAGTTTTACCTGTTCAGGTGTCTGTTATTGAGGCTGAGAATGGTGTGTGTCTGATGGGGTGAAGGTCCTCCAGCAGTGCTAGTGTTTGTGAAGGCTGATATGAAAGGGTTGGGGGGGACCGAGGAAGCCACTTCTGAAGAATTCAGCGTTCTTCTGCTGTCAACGGAGCTGGACACGGTCACATCCTCATCTTTCTGTGACTGTCCCACTGTTTGTGGACAAAAGCAGAAATACACAATTTATTTTTCTTTAGACTATCCAAGAGAAAAAGTGACACATTACAGTGACCCTCATGATTGAGGTTTGAAATATCCCCATTACTGGGCACCAGGTCATATAAACAGAAACAAGACGCAACACTTATGCATATAATGTAAAGTTGCGTTAATATAACAAATTGTATTATTATTATTATTATTCTCTCAGGAAATCATACCATGCTCACTTGGTGTCAAATCCTGTTTGGCCTGTCCATCTGAATCCTTGGTCTCTTGGCTCTCTTTGTCTCTAAACCTAAAGAGGAGAAATTAGGGTTGGAGGTTCAACAGTCAGGACCGGAAACACTGTAAATGATATTAAATACTTTTTTGATTTGCCATTATGAGTGATGCGAATCTTGCTCATTTACCTGCTGTACATGGCTGAAAAAAAGTATAATTATTCATAAAAATAAAAGAATATCAGCCCTGAATGTCATATTCTGTAAAGGAGACATTTGTAAGTGAATTTTCCTGAAAAGAAACAGATCTCAGTCCTTTCTTTTTGTGTCTCTTTAAGTGTCTCTCACCTTTTCCTGTTCAGCCCATTGTCACGAAAGCCTTTGGCAAAGGGGTTGTTGTCAATCTTGAGTTTTGTGATCTGTGTTGACAGTCCACAGACATGCCAGTTAACACGAATAAATGATACAAAAATGGACTAATAAAAACATAAACACATTGAAGACTTCAGATTTCAATATGAATGATTTGCTGATATTTTGTGACAAATAATGGGTTTTGCATATTTCCACACTATACTGGGTATTCTGTTACACAGACATTTTTATTGGCCTTTTATCCTCATGAATTTGACCCACTAGATGGCAGTGGAGCTCTAATGAAAATGATCTTGGAAGGCCAGCTCTGAAAGTAATTCACAGTTTTAAGGGCCTGAGTATTCATCTCTTGTGAAAGGTCTGTTCTCACCTCCTGGTTCTGGTAGGCTGTGACAGCTATGAAAGCCGCTTCAGGGAAGGTGAAGCGCAGGTAACTGCCAGGGTTCTGAGGGTAACAGGGCTCTGGAGATTGGACTATGTGTAGACGGGGCTGGTATTTGTGCATGGAGTGGAGAACCACCTATAGAACATGGAGAGAAATATAGAAGTATAAACAGTAAAAAAAAAAAAAAAAAAGCCTTTAGAAATCTTTCAGCCGTTACACTTTCCCCGTTTCTAAAATCTCACCAGGCCATTAGAGTTGAGGATGTTGTTGGTCAGCTTGAGCTTGTGAAAGGAGATTGGATACTGCATCCATTTCTCTCCAGGCGCAGGAGAGTCTGGATGGATGAAGAACCGATTGGGTAAGTGTGGATCAGCTGAACCATTCACTTCCCAAAGATCCTTATTCCACTGTCACAATATAAGAGCATGAATAGTCACGAAGACTGCAATTACCTACAAAAATTGTTACTCATTCAAGCATTGATTTATTTTTTGGTCTTTGGTTTTGATGTTTACACATCTATCAGGTTTGCAGCATTATAACATCCCTATCTGAAGCTGATATTAAGATATTAAGGAATAAAACAGATGGATGTGTAATAGAAAGAAATTTAAAAGTTATAGCACAGTTATGTACCAATTCTTTTCCAAATAAGCCTATTATGTTTCCCAAGGTTGAATTTATTTGATCAAAAATATACAGTGGAAACAGTAATATTTTAAAATAAAATAAAAATATTTTTTATAATTTTTTTTTTTTTTTAAATGTTATTTATTCATAGGAATTACAAACGTATTCCTGTGATGTCATTTTACCAGTCTTCAGTGTCATGTGATCCTTCAGAAATCATTCTAATAAGCTAATTTGGTGCTCAGGAAAGACTTCTTATTACAATCATCATTGCTGGAAAGACGTTTTGGTCAAATTCATGATACATTTTCAGGATTCATGGGTTTTTTGTAACCTTAAACATGCGTTACTGTTATTTTTGATCAATTTAATGCTGAAAAAAAGTATTATTATTATTACTATTACTTTTTTTTTTTTTTTAATCTACTGACCCAAAACCTTTGAATGATAGATAGTGTATGTGTGTGTTCATGAGGGAGGGTGGAGGAGGTGTGTATGTGTTGAGGGAGGGGTGGAGGGGAGGTACCTTGTACTTGTGGTTATCAAACGGCACCATGTCCATTATCACCACATACTTGACTACTGGATTCAGTCCTGTCACTGTTACTTTGCAGCTGGGAAACATCCGCCTGGAATAAAAGCACACCGGACACACATCATAACACTTAGTCATCACATATTAGAAGATGCCCTCAATGATGTACGTTCTGATTTGTTATTCTTTCAAGATGATGAATTATTCAGCTAAATGAATGCACTTACCAACACTGCCTTTTTTTTCCTTTTGATACATTAACAAATATAGCCTATATGATTTCTTGCACTATAATGGGGTAAATCCCAACACAATACACATTTGTTATATCACTACATATATATACTCATTATAGACATAAAAAAATACTTAAAAGGACTTAATTTAGTCATTTTAAACCCTTGTAGGTTCATACCTGCCAGATTTAGTAATCAGCATCTCTGTGCCAATACTGCTGAATTTATCCCATAGCTCTCGATCTTGCAGTGATACATGAACTGGCAGTGAGGTCAGTTCAGCTTCAGGACTGTTCATCCTGCCATTGAGGCCATGTTGAGTCCAGCAAGTGAGCTCCTTACAGTCTAATCGATAATATGATTATTTCAGATTTTCATTCATTTCATATGCACAACATAAGCTTTATTTGTTTGCTATTAGAAAAAAACTCCATTTAGTTGTCTTGAAAAATCACAATATTAATCAACTAAAAAAAAACCCACCTGAAATTGAATTTAATACTAAAAAAGAAAGAGAGATGTATAGATCTAAAGTCCTACCTTGTGGATAATATCCATAGTTATTAGCCAAATGATTCATTTTGTAAGGTAAATCCAGCAGAGTCCCTTCCTCTGGGAGATACATGACCATGAGACTGGAGCAACAAACTAAAGTGACTTGTCCCGAGGTTTGTAGCTTCCAAAGCCAATGACCTGCTAGGACTATCCTTGGTTTGCTACCTTTCCATAACTTCAAAGAGGACAGAGGTGTGTATGTGCACTTCTGTCAAAACATCGGTCTCGTCTTTGATCTGTCTCTTTGTCTCTCCCAGTTCCCAGTTTGTGCTCCATCCTGCCCACAAAGGTGTGTAGAAACAACAATCTTCGGATCTGGGGGAAAGGGGGGTGCATCTTACTTTAGAGGCCAAGGGTTCCCTAACACTTCCTCCAAACCCATACAGACACACGCGCATATAGGTGTTAATCACACCAGCAGTTTGCCCCCTCATTACTGCAGGAAGTCTTTGCCACTGTTTATTGGCCCTTGGTCAAGCTGTCAAAGTTCAGCAAATAATTTAGAATCTTTGAATATTAAAACTGTGCATAAATCTGGTTTCAGGTTATTTTCTAAGGGCTTTCTCTGAGTGAGGCCTGTAAAAAATAACCTTTGATGAAAGTACAGCCAACATCAAATTCATCAGTCAAGTTCATATTCTTGTCCTCCCTAAAATAAGTTAGTTACCTATGAGAAAGAATTAGCATATCTAGCAGAAGGGTCTTGCACCAGGAGCTCCGCCAATTAATGTTTGAGCTCTAATTCTGGAAAGAAAAAAAAATAAGACGTTATATTAAATTAATGTTTCACTGCCCCTCTTGTAACATTTTTCATATATGATTAAATAAAAGCATTGCATTAGCAGCACGAAAGGTTGTGGGTTCAATTCCCAAGGAAACATACTGTTAAAAAATAAACTGGATGCACTGTCAGTCACTTTGGATAAAAGCATCTGCCAAAAGCATAGATGTTAAATGTAAATTAGTGAACACATATTTTTACCTTTAAATAAATAATCAAATAATTGTGTTTATATTTTACAGTGGTATGCAAACGTATGGGCACCCCTTGCAGAATCTGTCAAATTGTGAATAATTAAAAAAATAATAAAAGAGATCATACCAAATGTGTGTTATTTATTTAGTTTGGTCCTGAGTAAGTATTGTACATAAAATATGTTTACATTTAGTCCACAACATAAAAAAAATTACTGAAATTATTAAAATAACCCCATTCAAATGTTTGGAAACCCTTGGTTCTTAATACTCTGTGTGGTCACCTGATGATCCACGACTGTCTTTCTGTTTTGTGATGTTTGTGCAAGAGTCCCTTGTTTGTTCTGAACAGTTAAACTGATCAGCGTTCTTCAGAAAAATCTTTAAGGTCCTGCAGATTCTTCAGTTTTCCAGCATCTTTGCTTATCTGAACCCTCTCCAGCAGTGACTGTATGATTTTGAGATTCATCTTTTCAGACTGAGGACATTTGAGGGACTCAAACACAACTATTAAAAAAGATTCAAACATTCACTGTTGCTCCAGAAGGAAACAAGATGCATTAAGAGCTGGGGGGTGAAAACTTTTGGAATCTGAAGATCAAGGTAAATTGTACTTAATTTGTGAACCGGTAAACATACAAGTATCTTTTGTTGCTTACGAAGGGCAGAACTAAATGTAAAATTATGAAATGGAAATTATGGAAATGATTTCTCAACAAAATAAGAAAAATTTGGACATCTTCATCTTCACCCCCAACTCTTAATGCATCTTGTTTCCTTCTGGAGCATCATTATTTTTCATTAAATTATTCACATTTTCACAGATTCTGCAAGGGATGCCCAAACTTTCGCATGCCACTGTATTTTTATTCATATTACTGTATATTATTATATTTTTTAAACAAATTAAAATTGTATACTTTTTTTTTATGTACCTGAATTAAAATGTAGCACAGTTTTATACAACAGGGATCTCTTCTCAATCTCTATAAACCAAAGAGCCCTTGGCCTGAAAAAGCCTGAAAGGTCCTGATCTAGTATCTTCCCAGAACTTCTTATCATTAAGTGATTTAAATTAATTCACAGTAAACTACTTGAAGAGTAAGTCACAACTGAGCTACTTGTTAAGTGCTTTGCTTAAGGAGAAGAGGCTGATATAGCAGGATTACTCTCGAAGAAGTGACTCTGCACACTGCACACTTTATGCAAGCATTCAAGAGCCATTATGTTTAAATTATCCCAAATCAGTTAGATCAGGTGAATACTTGTGTTTCATAACCGCTCTAAAGGGCAGTTTCCAGTTCCCTTCATGACTAGCTGGCCATGATATAGCGATCTCTTTTCTGTGAAATCATCACAAATGAGCAGAAATGTCCATTTATTTGGGTGGCAGATAAGGTGTCAGAGGCTTGCTACATGCTGGTGCAGCTCAGATAGGCCAAAGTCTTGTTCTTATCTGTTAACATGGCATAAGCAGTCACAAACACCCCCCAACCCCACCCTAACTGGGAGTCTGTCTCCAGAGTAACCGCGGGGGGCCACTCCCATGTTAGCCAATAGACCTTTAACATCCAGATGCTGAGGACGACTACAGATGTAGAATTAGGTTAATTTGTCACAGCTCACACATGGCTATGAGAACAAACACCCAGAGGTGATTTCATCTGTAGTCAATCAACAACTGGCCACCATAATCCGTAAAATTTGGCATCTGTGTGTGTGCTTCCACTATTGTGATGTCATTTTAGTGATTCAAATCCTGGGTAGAAATTGAAAAACATATTGTGTTTTATTATGTTTTTGTAAACCCCTCATACAGCCAAGATGCACTTTCAAAAAATGTAAGTCGTGTCTTGTGTCGTATTATTAACTACTTTTGCAGTAATATAAAGTTTCAAGGTTTTCTAATCTGTATTTTGGAATTTGCCACTCTTCAGAAAAAAAATTACAAAAGGGTGGTACTTTTCGAGTGCTATACATTTGTACCTAAAAGGTCCATACTGGTACTTTAAATGCACATATTATATAAATTGTATCTTTTGAAAAGGTACAAGTCCAGTGACAGCGTTTGTACCTTTCTTCTGAGTGTAGATAATAACTGAAGAAACTAACATGATATGCATGAAACAAGTTTTTGGATCTTTTCAAATTTTTCTGTTGCAATTTCAAGTTTATTCCTAGGGTGGGAGAGTTGGGGTGTGGGCTCACATACTTGCGTGAGAGCGAGTCCTGCTGTTCAGGGTCTGATACAGGGAATGATTCTGATTGGTCAGCAGACTGAAGGGCAGAGACATGATAAGGATGGAACAGCCTTCGTGTCATCATATGCAAATGAGCAGCAAGCATTAAAACTCACGACCAAGGGAGCAGCGTTTTACGATCGCTTAATGGCATGGAGACAACAGACTTGTGAAAACAAAAAGACGGGTAAAGGTGACAGATGAAAGCAATTAAACTGTTTTTAAACACTTCCTGCAGGAGTACTGAGGACACAGATCTAAAGGTGAGTGTGTCGCCCGGTGACTATGAACTACAGGATGGCAGCTGCTCTTCCTTTTTAGATGAACAGTCCCATGCGAGGGATCTTCCACAGGTGTGATTGTCTGAAGATTTAAGAAGAATTTTTGCAGGAAAAACACTAAAATGATGCAACAGATCTGAAAACTAGACAGTTTCTGGAAATTGCTTTGATATATGGAATAATTCTAAACCACTGACAAGTCAAATATGATTTTAGTAGCCTAAAAATATGCTGACAATTTACAGAAAGAATGTTAAACCTTTAGAAACTTTTAAAAACAGTGGACTACCAAAGTAAAAGTGTTCGATCAATCTTGCCCTCTAGACAGGATATCATCGTATACTGTAAGTTCATTATTGAGACACTACAGTATAGATGATGTACTATCCAGGGGGTCAATACACCTCCGACTGTTTCCTGTGGACCCAAAAACTTTGTGACAGAGAGGGGCGGTGAAACCGTTACCATTACTGAGTTTAGTAATGGTAAGGGTTCTATTGCCTTCTCTCAAATATCATCTGGATATGAGAGGACCAAGCACGAGTCGAGTGAACTTCAGAGCAATGGATGAAGCAGTCAAAATCAGATGAGTGAACGGATGGACAAAATTTTAAGCAGATTAAATCAAATAACAATGAGATTCTGATCATCTTTATTTATACAACTTTATAACCTATAATGTGTTCAATGAGACTGCCATTGTGTGCAATTGTAATAAATATCACTGAATTTGAAATTAAAACTTTTGCTTGTTTTGTTTCATTATCTACAATAATTTTTTTCAAAACCCTTCATTTTGCACAGAGAGGCAGCATAAGTGGTTGGGAAGATGCTTACTTAAAAAAGAAATTATGGATGAGAATCTCTGCTTTAACTTTAATGAACTTTTAACTGATCCAGCCAATGTAATAAAATTAAAGTCCAGTGTAAGGATATAATGAGTGAGGGACATTCCATTGCTTTAGGGCCAGCTAGATACATTCTTCATGGAGTTCTAGTGCAAAAAGGGAAATAAATGCATCTTATCACCATTTGAAACTCAGCAGGTTAGCTGCACTTTTCATTGGAAAGGTTATCTTCTTTTTTAAGAAACAAATAAAAGTAAATCCTGTTCTTTTGGACTTTCAATTCATCAAAGTATCCTGAAAAACATGTCACTGTTTCCACAAAAAAATAAGGCAGCTGAACAGTTTTCGACATTTATAGTAATAAGAAATGTTTATTGAGCAGCAAATCAGCAAATTAGAATGATTTCTGAAGGATCATGGGACACTGAGAATGGAGTAATGACTGCTGAAAACTCAGCTTTGACATAACAGGAATAAATTATATTTTTGTATTTTTTAATCAAATTAATTCAGCCTTGATTTGTATAAATTACTTCTTTCAAAAACATTACAATTGTATTAACCCTATTTTTGTATTATTGTTTATTTTTATTATTTTATTACAATTAAAAAAACAACTGGGATTTACACAATTAAATATTTCAAGTGAATAAGTGCATTTGTGAGTATATTTGTTTCCAGTAAAAGCCCTGACTTCTGCTGTCTGCAGATAAAGTGACCAGAACTTTTCCACCACAGACAATCCAGCACCATGAGAAACTTATCTGACTTTTCTTCATTACTCAAATTATTTACCACTGACTAAAATGGTTGAAAATTAATAGTTCATATTTAATAACTGTAATATTACAGTTTCACATTTATCAATATCAATACAATATCACATTTTAATCAGGCCCTGCTCCACCCTGACAACCAGCCACCACCCAAACTGTCCAGCCTTTCTTTACATATACATAGTTGGATGGTTATGTTAAGTGCCCCATCCTCAGACTCCTCCTGAATTTCGATTTGCTGCAAAAAGACCAAAGTAATAAGGAAAAAAACATTTCAGAAAACATTACACATTTTTAGTTATGATCATTTTTGAGTTCCAAATTTAGAGCTAACAGAATGAGAATAATACCAGTGTAAAATAGATGCAGCTTCAATGATGAAAAACTGAACATAACAAGCTGGGAAACTGCTGTTTAATATTTTTCTGGAAACCATCTGTTTTCAGGATTCTAAGAATGATGAATAAAAAATTTTATTCTACTGACCCCAAATGGTAGTGTATTTCAACGCCTTTTAGGAGCAAACCTCTCTCCGTTGCACATGTTCAAACAGAGACAAATTAAGGATGAATAGCCACAAAAAAAAGTCATTTCTGACGTGGTTTCTCTGGTTTCATAGTGACATTCCTTTCTGTGATAACAATAGCAGCAAAACAGCCCCCTCTCTATGTCCGATGAGAAATGGGATATGCAGAGAAAAAGAAATGGTCACGAACTAATCCTATGTTCGGCCTGGAACAGATCAATACACAATGACACAGCTAATACCTCACTGAGGACATGGATAGCAGGGACATCTGGATTCAGGGCCAAACCCTTCAGCACTTCATAGTCCGGCTTATCCATTTATCGGACACATAGACTACCACCACCACTGCAAATATATAGTAGAAATAGAGAAAATGGAGGATTTAGCACATGAGTCATAATACAGTGGTCTCAGTCTCAGTATTTTTGACTCCAAGCATCCCCTTTGTTCAAAACTATATTCAAAGGCTTTCCTATTTAAGCTGATATATACATCTGACATATATATTGTATATACATACTTGAAAACTTAATGGGGCCTCTCTGAAAAGTGACTGAGGCCACTGCCCCCCGGTTAAGAACTCTGCCTTAATAGCATGGCACAATTATCTCACAAACAAATGGATGGTGGCTGCGGGTCCTCTTTTTGTTTTAACAGGTAAGAAATAAAGAAGAAAAGCACAAAACATATATATATATATATATATATATATATATATATATATACAGTATTGTTCAAAATAATAGCAGTACAATGTGACTAACCAGAATAATCAAGGTTTTTAGTATATTTTTTATTGCTACGTGGCAAACAAGTTACCAGTAGGTTCAGTAGATTCTCAGAAAACAAACAAGACCCAGCATTCATGATATGCACACTCTTAAGGCTGTGCAATTGGGCAATTAGTTGAAAGGGGTGTGTTCAAAAAAATAGCAGTGTCTACCTTTGACTGTACAAACTCAAAACTATTTTGTACAAACATTTTTTTTTTCTGGGATTTAGCAATCCTGTGAATCACTAAACTAATATTTAGTTGTATGACCACAGTTTTTTAAAACTGCTTGACATCTGTGTGGCATGGAGTCAACCAACTTGTGGCACCTCTCAGCTGTTATTCCACTCCATGATTCTTTAACAACATTCCACAATTCATTCACATTTCTTGGTTTTGCTACAGAAACAGCATTTTTGATATCACCCCACAAGTTCTCAATTGGATTAAGGTCTGGAGATTGGGCTGGCCACTCCATAACATTAATTTTGTTGGTTTGGAACCAAGACTTTGCCCATTTACTAGTGTGTTTTGGGTCATTGTCTTGTTGAAACAACCATTTCAAGGGCATGTCCTCTTCAGCATAGGGCAACATGACCTCTTCAAGTATTTTAACATATGCAAACTGATCCATGATCCCTGGTATGCGATAAATAGGCCCAACACCATAGTAGGAGAAACATGCCCATATCATGATGCTTGCACCTCCATGCTTCACTGTCTTCACTGTGTACTGTGGCTTGAATTCAGAGTTTGGGGGTCGTCTCACAAACTGCCTGTGGCCCTTGGACCCAAAAAGAACAATTTTACTCTCATCAGTCCACAAAATGTTCCTCCATTTCTTTTTAGGCCAGTTGATGTGTTCTTTGGCAAATTGTAACCTCTTCTGCACATGCCTTTTTTTTAACAGAGGGACTTTGCGGGGATTCTTGAAAATAGATTAGCTTCACACAGACGTCTTCTAACTGTCACAGTACTTACAGGTAACTCCAGACTGTCTTTGATCATCCTGGAGGTGATCATTGGCTGAGCCTTTGCCATTCTGGTTATTCTTCTATCCATTTTGATGGTTGTCTTCCATTTTCTTCCACGTCTCTCTGGTTTTGCTCTCCATTTTAAGGCATTGGAGATCATTTTAGCTGAACAGCCTATCATTTTTTGCACCTCTTTATAGGTTTTCCCCTCTCTAATCAACTTTTTAATCAAAGTACGCTGTTCTTCTGAACAATGTCTTGAACGACCCATTTTCCTCAGCTTTCAAATGCATGTTCAACAAGTGTTGGCTTCATCCTTAAATAGGGGCCACCTGATTCACACCTGTTTCTTCACAAAATTGATGACCTCAGTGATTGAATGCCACACTGCTATTTTTTTGAACACACCCCTTTCAACTAATTCAACTAATTGCCCAATTGCACAGCCTTAAGAGCGTGCATATCATGAATGCTGGGTCTCATTTGTTTTCTGAGAATCTACTGAACCTACTGGTAACTTGTTTGCCACGTAGCAATAAAAAAATATACGAAAAACCTTGATTATTCTGCTATTATTTTGAACAATACTGTATATATATATATATTATTCCTTTATTGACTCAAAAGGATCCACCAGCAGTGATTCTTCCAGGTGATGTCTATTAAACAAATATAACAAAACAAATTTGAATTTGTTTGTATTTTTACCACTCTAGTGGCATTAGTTAAACCAATGTTGCTGTTTCAGGTTGGTTGAGATGTTCAGACAATCAGAGCAATGTTGCCACAGAGCCACAGTATTTACACTTTTCAAGGACATCAATGTACAAATGGTTTACTTACAGCTGAATGTAAGAAACTGCTGTATTACCTAATCACCTTTTAGCTTTCATTGGTGTGGTGAGATCAAGGGTATCCAACATTATCTGATAATAAAATATATATATACATATATATTATATTTTATATATTCCCTGAACAGACTAGACTTTTATTTGGATATTTCAAATGGTGTAGAAGAGGTACTAATGACTTGTGTGTCATCCTGTGTCAGGACACCAACTGCACGTGATCTTCTTGTGTGCACTTTCTCCGAAACAGCACACAACTGTAAATGAACATTTATTGTTGCAGACACAAGTTCTTTTAGGGATAGTTTACAAAACAATTCAAATTCTGTCATTAGTTACTCATCCTAATTCTGTATCTCTATGCAGATCTGTCAAATTTTACTTGTGTACAATCAAACATGACATGTCAAAATGAAAGTCCCATGGAAGAAAGAGTATATACGGGTTTGAAACAAAATTATAACTATTTACAAAGACTGTAGTTTATAAAATTTCTGTGTGATAAAAATAAAAAATGTTTCACCTTAACTTTTATTCCATATGTTCATATAATATCACCTTTCGACCCAGCAGTTGTTGGTCAGTGTGGATTTCCCTGCATTAGGCACCCACTATTACCATAATAGTTTAGATTTGGCATTTTCAGGTAGATCAGGCTCCTTTAGCAATAAAGAAAACTGATGACCTGACAGTCAGCAGAATACATAAACATACGGACAAAACTGGTTAAATATATAGGCTATAACATCATAAATATCCACGTAAATAAGATACAAATAGCGGTTTTCGACATGTTATCTCTGAAACAGCAGTGCTGAAGGGCTGGTGATATTCTTACAGCTGTCTGATGGAACAGAGACCCTCATCGGACAAAACCGCTGCCCCCTTCTGCAATCTGTCCAAAAAAGCACCCGAAGACACCAAACTGGCAGGAGTACAGTGAAAGAGACATCTCCTTACTGTCAATGGACCAAAAACTGAGCAATCCGTGAACAAATAAAGGACAAACGACAGGTAAAATAAGATTTTATGATGTTGTATGAGTTTGGTTTTATTATTTTTGGTGGCGAAGACAAATACAGTCAGTTGGTCATCTAGCATGCCGACACGAGATACAAGGACTGTAAAGAGACCGAGTATAATCTATAAATCCCCTGATCTGATCCACGCAGATCCAGAGGCGCTTGCTCTGAAGCTGCTGTCAGTTTGAATCGTCTCGCAAAAAACCGCGAGGTCATTGCTAAAAACCCGTTTTCTATAGCCTACATAGACTGTTAATTTAAACACGTTTCGCTTCGGGTTAACCCTTGTACGAGGTTATTCTCCTCTCCATGTTTGTTTACACATGTTCACAGTGCGCTGACATGTTGATAAAGTCGAGTGAAGACCTGTCCTGGAGTGATGAATTACACACTACTGCCATCTGCTGCTCAGGCAATTGATAAACTGCTACTCTAGTCTAAATTAATACTTTTAATATATTGACAGCCTAATAATAAAAAACAACAACAACTAAGAAGCTTTGTTATCATTTCAGCCAGTACACAAGGAAATACATAGTGTGTATATGATTCTGGAGACTTTGAGGACCAGAGATCCCTAATCAGAGCCGCTGAGACTGTGTGTATGTTTTCATCCGCTCAGGTGAAATCAGAGAGAACAGATGTGTTTTTCCATCTCCCATCAAAAGCTAATCCACAAGGAGTAGCACAGAGCAGAAAAAAACACTTCCACTGGGGAGAAGAAAGGATATCAGGTGGCTCCCAATCTGTCAGCATATCAGTTTAGTGAAAACTCACAAAACACACTCAGGAAGCAAGGAAAATTAGGATTTTGACTGAAGCAGAGATTCGTTTGCATAAGAAAAAATCATAAATAGTTAAGTTCCTGAATTAGACACAAATATACAATCACATGTGGCAAAAAAAAAAAAAAAAACTATTTCACCATTCACTTAAACAAGACCTCTCTTATGTGGGGTTTGTCTATCTTTATTTTACCATTCAGACCAAGAGGAATGGCACATTGTTTCGATATGTAAATCATTTAGAGCATTTATGATCAGAATTTATATAGATAATTCCTAATCTCATGTTGAAATGTATTCTGTATTTTAAAGCACTAATTAGGTATTCAGTAATGAAAAATGAATGTCTTAGAGACACTTTTTGCAGAACTTCTAAAGATGTTTGATGCTAATAATGTACTATTATTAATTTAATAAAAAATTAAATCTGTCTGTTTTAACAAGATGTCCAGTCGTTGCTGAAGAAATGCAGACATCACAATGCTACCCCATCATACTTCACATTTTTTTAGATGTGGGCAGCGTTACATTCACAACACACCAATCATCTGTAATTTTGTGGTCTCATGCAACCACAAAAACTTTTACCACTCTAGAACTTAGTCCACTCTGTAGACCTACAGATGTGCTTTCGCATCTTTTTTCATCTTTTTGTGTAATAACTTCTTCTTTCCCAGCCATTAAAGCCTAGTGCAATTATGCACACTGTTAGGGGGTAGTCATGGCCTAATGGTTAGAGAGTTGCTCTTGTTTTGGGGGAAATTGTTGTGGGGGGAATGAATAACATTCACAATGTTTGTTAGTTCATCTATTTTTTCTATTCTCTCATAATTCTTGTTTACATGAGCTTTGTGAAATGATCTTCTGTGTCTGTGGAATTTTATACGTCTTCCACTTCATGGAAATTTAGCCCTAAATTCAAAGAAAGCTCAATAGTCTTCATTTTCACTGTGGTCATATGATCACCTAAATATTCATTCCACTGTGTGGTTTTATCTAGAAAAAAACATCTGCAGGGCCAAATATGTTATGGAGACATAATGTCACATTAAAATAATTCATTTTTGTTTCATAAATAAATAGCTGAAGGTCAAAAGAAACTATTTCAGTTCTTGTGCCGATCTATATTCATGTCATGTGTAGGTTCTAATTTAAAAAGCTCAGAGTAAGAACGAATCCCATATCAGAATAAAATGACAACCTCTTCCCAGGGTTGTTTGTGCTGCATGTGCCATTATTGTTTAGGAGCTGTGGTTGTTGAATAACTGCTGTCATGTCAAATATTTCAGTAGGTCTCTCTTCGTCTTTTGCAGTGAAGACAGACAGACACACACACACACACACACAGAAATGCCCCACAGTAACAGCACAGCACTGTGACCTTTCTGCAGGCAAGGAGCTGTTGAGCTGTTGAGCTGGCTGAGCCATGCTGGGTATCTGCTGCTCAGTCATTACACATGATTGCAGAACAGCACACAAAGCCATGCAGCTGAGGCATCCTCTGTCACATCCTCATCAAAACACTTTTGGGACGATCATTTTATAAAGCACCCAGAGGTCACATTTTGCAGCCCTGATTCTAGCAGGGCAGAGAAAGTAAGAGGAGGAGGAAAAGTCATACTCTATCAGAATTTTGCAATCAATACAAATTGTCTGTGAAGTGGACCAATAATGCATCTCTTTTGAAACCATCAATCACTTTAGAGTTGGGCATAAAAAGCATAATTAGGACCACCGTTCCTTAAACATCCTGCTCTGAAGTCTTTCAAGGCCAAAGACACCATTCTTCATCATTAACGTTGTATTATTGTGTGATGAAGCACACTGCTGAGCACTTCCCCTCAGCTGCCTGAGGCTCTTCGGGTGCAAAATCACTTTGTGTACTGGTCCAGGATCAGTCATCATAACCTTAATAATTCCAGGTCTGATGCTGCACATTGAAAGCTTCAAGCTTCTATTTCATAATTCCTGTGCACATAATGGCTTTATATTTTGAGAAAGCCTTGTGACCCTGATACGATTTCGCAGCATGTTGAATGGCTAGGTCTGAACCTGTGTTTTCTTATTTCTCAATGGCAAAGATGAGAATAATTAGTCTTGATCACATAGTTCTTCCTGCTGTGAATCACACAATGCCTGGGTAATGATGATCGTGATGAAAACAGTTTCTGAGAGGATGTGTATCAGGTAGAAACGGGTGGCAATCCAGCACTTTAAATTCATGTTATTATTCTTTCTATAAAATTCAATTTTAATTTTATAACTGTAGCAGCCCTAAAGTGTTGTTTGATGCTGTTGCTGCTTGATAGAGTGTTCAAAAATAAATACGGACCAGAGAAGTATGGACGGAGGGAAATTCAGTTGGTGAAGAGGAAGTGCTTAAAAACAACATAAAACACTAATACCGAGATGATCTTGTTTATAATGTTATTTAGAATGTTTGATTGGCTTGTCAGCTTTTAATTTTTATTTCTGTCTGCAACTTTGTATTACCTGTTTTTTTATCTTACGGATCAATATATTTGTTCAGTAGTGAAGGACAGGTCCAATATATAGTACAAGTAGATTACAGAAGTATTCAAGAATAAATGACAGAAGCATCAATATTAAACTGTCATGAAACCCTTCTGCTTTAGCACTGCTTTTCACACCTCATATTTGAAGAAGACTTGTGGAAAGCTGTGGAAAAGTGGGAGTAAAGAGATTATGAACAGCTATGAACAAGTCACATATACTTATTAAATATCAACAAATAAGAATTTTAATTCTTCAGAGCTATTGGCCTATGAAAAATACAACCTGGTATTGCAGGTGGGCCGCCAATTACTATTAAAAGAAATAATAATATTGTTAAGATATGTAAACATCTCTAAGTCATAACATAAAAACATAATTTCATATATATATATATATATATATATATATACATTTTTACATATAAATTAACAATATTTTTATTTAAAAAAAATAAAATATAACAAAAAATAAATATTAAACTGTAACTATGCTTCCACTATTCGAGCTCGCTGAATGGTTTAAGAATAAACTGCAAATGTATCTTAGATATTTTTGCTTTATATGCTACAGAACAACAGCAGTTGTGCCAAGCAGTGCCGGCCCGAGTTATTTTCTGTTCATTGCCAGCTCATTCAATAAAGACAGTTAATAATCTAGCTTCTGAGTACTAACCATAGTGGGTTCAGTTGATTTTTTTGCAGTGGGCCCCACAAACATATGTGTTTGGTTGTGTGGGCCATGAGTTGAAAAAGGTTGGGAACCACTGGGCTAGTATATATCCATTATTGATGATAACATTATATTACATGTTGTCTAATACTGGATGCTAACTAAATACTGGCTGAAAAAAAAAGAACTTGAATAAACAAGAAATATTTTACAGTTTAATATGCTGGTGGGAACCTTAAATGAAGTAAAGTGGGAAGCAATGAGTCTGTTCAGCTTCAAAGGTAATTACAAGATAGTCTGAGTGTTTTAATCCAGTCTGAGGGATGACTTCCCCACTAGGTATAACTTTTATTTCTCCAGTGCTAAGCTGGTTTAGGTGTCAGCGTACAGGACATGAAGCAGGAGTGTGCACACGGAAAATGAGATGTGAAAAATATGATGGTTAGAGCATTACAAATGTCAAGTGACTGATGGGCTCCACTGTTGTAATTGAGCTGCTTTCCACAGTGCAGTGTGTATGGAGGATGTCAAGTACAAGTGAAAGCATAGGATGAACAAAAATATACAGCGAGCAGAAAGTTTGATGTGTGGAGGCATGTTGGAACAGAAATGACAGGAGAAATATTTTGACAAGGCTTGTGTGGGATGGAGGCAGAGGCTCTAAAGCCATCCATCTTCTGTAACAGGGAAATTGTTAGTGTTGAATACAGAAAATGTCTTGGCCTTCTATTATCATTATGATAAATATAGCAGCAGTGCTTCTGCATAGATCCACTGAGATCAAAACTATTTTAGAAGCAGCTGTCCAAATTATTCATGATATGCACACACATGATATGCACAAATCTTATGAAGATTTGCCGTATTTTCTAACACTATTATCATAATGGAAATTATGGAGATACAGATCCCTCAGATCCTTCACTGGCATATAACATGGCTTAGTGGACTGAAGAGTGCTCTATAAAAAAAAGGAAATGGGTATTTAGGGAGCATAAATATACAATGAAAATCACCATCTCATCTTGTTTGCTTTTGAGCAATGCAGGTTTGTGCAGGTAGAAGGGTTTCATATATTTAATTTTATATCATATATTTTTAATGGTATATGTAAAGCATATATTTAAAGTGAATGTCTATGTTATATATTTACACACGTTAAATATAAAAAATATTATAAATATTTACATATGACTTTTTAACTTTATTAATATATAAGATAAAAACCCAGCTAAATCCTGAGACTTAAAGGGTTAATTCTTTATGTGGAGTATAGGAAACTGAAGAAGTCATGAGGTGATGAAGAAAGAGTAGAATTTACTGCATTTTAAAGGGGCAAGGTCAGGAATGTGTGTGCTTAGGGCAATAGTTGGGAACAGACTGGGATTAATGGGCATATCATGTTTTACTACGGAAGTTCTAAGCGGCCATGCTTTATAATTTTTTTTCCTTTTTGTTTTCTCGTTATAACGACTTAATTTTCTCATTATCTCGACATAACAAAAGTCGTTTTCTCGTTATAACGACTTATTTTTCTCGTTATCTCGACATAACGAAGTTCGTTTTCTCGTTATAACTACTTATTTTTCTCGTTATCTGGACATAACGAAAGTTTGTTTTCTCATTATAATGACATGACAGTTTTACTGTTGCTATAGTAACGAACTCAACTTTGACAGGCATCTGATGGACAAGCATGCAGGCGCTCTTACTGTAGCCTATATTTCAACAAATTTAGCTTCGCCTAGGTAATGACGTCTACAATACTGTATATAAATAAAGGCTGATCAATCACTGTTGATTTCTCCAGAGACAGTACAACGAACGTTTTGTTTTTGTAATTAACATGTTTAAATGGCAACACCGCGCCATTAGAGCTGCTTGAATTAAACTCACTTTTCATTTTCCCTTTATTTGAAATAAAATTATATATAATTTGTAATTTGTAGTAGGCTAGTCATTATATGATGTAGCAGATATCATGTGTGTTACAAGCTTCTGTCTGAAAAGAGCGTCCATGTGTACGTGTAGTGTGTGCGTGTGTGTGTGTGTGTGTGTGTGTGTGTGTGTGTAGAAAAAAACGATTACAACATTATAGAACAAAACTGAATTAAATTAGCCTATGGATTTTACATATACATCACATTTCTCATCAATATGGTTAACAATAAAGATTAGTAATAAGGAAAAGAAGCACATCAGCCTACATCGTTAAATCCCGTCCTACTGTAGATAAACAGAATACAGTGATGTCAACCTTGGTTTTGATAAGCAGTTATTTTATGACACAGAACGCGTTGGTGAAACTCATGCATCTAGCAGGAACTTAATACACAAAATATTCATATTGATTCAAGCATTTAACATTTATGAATTAATTAAATGTCAGTAATGAAGACTGCACAAATTATAGCGATCACGAGGAAGGTCCGCGTACAGTAAAGTGGATAGTGTTATATTCAGGTCTATAGTGCCACCTGCTGGTGCAGTTTTGTAACTTTTTAGAGAAAACTAAGTCGTTATAACGAGAAAACGAACTTCGTTATGTCGAGAAAACGAACTTTGTTATGTCGAGAAAACGAGAAAATGAAGTCGTTATAATGAGAAAACGAACTTCGTTATGTCGAGATAACGAGAAAATTAAGTCGTTATCACGAGAAAACAAGAAGAAAAAAAATTATAATGCATGGCCGCTTAGAACTTCCGTATTTTACACCTAAAAAGTACTGAAATTAGTTTAGTTCCCTTATCGAGTAGGTCTCTCGACATTATGTATGGGGAAATCCATTTTCCTCAAAATTATGAAGTCTGATTTGAATAACTCTTTTACTTGCAAATAGCCAATGGCACCCCCGCCCTCACTTGATTGGCTGACAGCCCTCAATATAGGTGACGGCAGGCGCCAAAAAACCTCTGAATCTTTTTTCTTCACTTGAGTCTGGCTTCGCTGTGGATTCACGCATTCAGAGCAGAATATCGTGTAAAGTTATTTTTAGATGCAATTTTGCCGCATGTGTACATTTTGTACTGTGCCTGGGTCGGGCTCACGCAGAGGCGGCATTCGGAGGATCGGGATGTCATGCCTGTGAGGAGCTTCCCATCAAGATCCTTCATGCAAGGCGCGGATGAGTCACCTGCCATTCATGTAGTGGTCAATGCTTCCCCGGTGGCTGGCGCACAGCCCCTGCTGCAGCATGCGGTAATGCTCCCTGTATAGAGCCATCTGAGCGCATAGTCCATGCTCCTGGCGGCATCTTATTGGGTGATCAACATGGTAAAACGCGGCCTCTCCGCTTCGGCGGTGTGATAATGACAGAGGTATTAGAACAGAATGCCCTGCTGCTAAGGGCGGAAATCTCCTCTCTCCTGGCCAAGCAAGCAGTAGAGATAGTGCCGGAGGAGCTGAGAAATTCCGGGTTCTACAGCGATTATTTTTTACTTACGAAAAAGGACGGAAGTATGCGCCCCATCTTAGACCTGAGATTACTGAACAAAGCGCTCGCAAAATGCATGTTCAAGATAATAACTGTGAAACAGATTCTCGCGCACATTCAGCCCGATGATTACTTCATTGCAGTGGATCTGAAGGATGCGTACTTCCACATCCAGATAGCCCCACATCACAGGTTCTTCCTGCGTTTTGATTTGAGGGTGGGCGTACCAGTTCAAAGTCCAGCCGTTTGGGCTGGCCCCCCCGCAAATTTACAATGTACATGAATACAGCGTTCGCTCCCCTGAAGCTCAGGGGAATGCACATACTGAACTCGATGACTGGTTAGTCATCGCTCGGTCGAGAATCACTCTCGAGGAACACAAACACAGACTGGTAGATTTGGGGCTGTCTGCGATCATTCAGAAAAGCACACTTCAGCTGCACCAGTCTATCACATTCATGGGTATGATACTGGCCTCGGCACTATGATCGCGAAGCTGTCAGAGCCAAGATTCCAGTCAATTCACAATACACTAGCCCTCTTCATTCAAGGCAGAGCAATCCCCTTAAGAACGTTTCAGAGGTTTTTCGGTCTGATGGCGGCTGCAGCCTCCATCTGCAGACTGGGCTTGTTGCACATGAGACCGCTTCAATACTGGTTACAGAGTCAAGTGCAGCCGCGGGCGTGGAGAGCAGGAACGGAATGCCTTATCATAACGCATTCATGTCTCGAGATTATGGCGCCTTGGCATGACCATGTTCGAGTAGGGTGCTGCTATGGGCAGAGTGGTCAGACGTGTAGTGGTCACTACGGATGCATCACTATCAGTCTGGGGAGCCCTATTCGATGGCAGACCAGCATTCAGTACGTGGACAGGGGACCAGACGCGCTGGCATATGAACTGCTTGGAGATGGAAGTGGTTCATCTAGCACTGCAGAGCTTCCTTCCATTCGTGAAAGACCATCATGTTCTCATCAGATTGGACAACTTGGCAGCTGCTGTTATGGACAGATAGGGTATCGCATTGTACACGGAGAATGGAGGCTCCATCCGCAAACAATAAATATGATCTGGAATCTGTTTGGCAAAGCGGAGATCGAACTCTTTGCTTAGCAGGAGAATTCCCAATGCCCTCTGTACTTCTCGCTGACAGCAACCCCTCTGGGGGGAGACACGCTGTCAAGCCACTGGCCCAAGGGACGGAAGTATGGTTTTACCACGGTCAAGTTAATGCCGCTGGTGCTGCAAAAGATCAGGGAGGAGAGATGTGCGTTGATTCAGGTAGGGCCCAAATGACCCAACCAGCCATGGTCCCCGAACTAGTGAACATGTCGCAGCTTCCCCCTTGGCAGATCCCGCCGAGAAGGGACCTCTTATCCCAGGCGAGGGGAACATTCGGCACCCTAACCCGGAGCTGGTAGTTCTCCATCTAAAGTGAAAGTCTATTTGGCCACAATCGCCGTTTTTTGTGACTTGTTAGATGGCCATTAAGTGGGGAAGAACCCCCTGATAACGAGCTTTCTCTGGGGAGCTATGCGGCTTAATCCACCCTGCCTTCATCAGATGCCAGTCTGGGACCTGTCATTAGTGCTTAGTGCGCTGTCCGACCCACCTTTCGAAATGGCCAAGTCTAGCAAGCTTAAGGCGCTCTCATTTAAGACGGTGCTACTGCTCGCGTTAGCTTGCAGGAAGCAAGTGGGAGACTTGCATGCCCTGACAGTGAACAGCACGTGTATGCAGTTTGGACCGGATGATTATATGGTCAGACTTTTACCCAAATGCAGCTACCACCTAAAGTGCTCGCAACGTTGTTCAGAGCTCAGGTAGTTACAATTCAAGCATTTTTCCCCGATGAGGACAGTAATTCAGTGTCTCAGAAGTGCACTTTGTGCCCCGTGCATGCCATGCATGCTTATGTGAACAGAACTAGCCAGTTTTGAACTCCAGAGCAGCTTTTCGTCTGCTACGTGGGTGCCAAGAAGGGCAGCGCACTGTCGAAGCAGAGGCTATCACACTGGATAGTGGAGGCTGTGCGACTGGCTTATGCTTCTCGGGGAACCACTTGCCCAAGGAGTTTGGCATCGTCATGGGCTTGGGCCAAAGGCATGTCTATTCAGGATGTTTGTTTCGTAGGCGTCTGGTCGTCTCGCAAACACATTTGCAAGATTCTATAACTTGGACATTTCCTCTTTCGCATCACACTTTCTGTCAGTGCAGGAGGAGGGAGTTTGAGCAGTCATTGGACTAGGCTATGGGCACGCCCCACCTAGCGCGTGCCCTATCCATGGTTTTGATCAGGTTGTATAGGCAGCGCAAGTTATTTTAGTAATAGCTGCGGTTGATTCATTAACTATCCCGCCTTTTTCCCCACATCACACCGGTTCAGTGTTGCTTAACTGGGTGCGCGGGGTTACTATGGTGTAGGAGCCAAGTGCCAAGAGGTGTTTCAACCAGGTCCGGTACCCGACCTATAGCTAGCGCACTTTAAGATTTGGTGCTTGTGCTCTACTGGGGCTCGATGCGAGCTGGGCCGGATGGTTTTTCCTACATGGCAGGGGTTTTATTGTTCCCCATACGTAATGTCGACAGACCGACTCGATAAGGGAACATCTCCGGTTACTCACGTAACCTTGGTTCCCTGAGAGGAGGAAACGAGACATTACGTAACCTGCTGTGTGGAAAGCCTTCCAGCCTCATAGCTCTCGTTCATTCGAAGATTCTGAGTTTTTTGGTGCTATTGGCTATTTGCAAGCAAAATAATTATTCAAATCAGACTTCATAATTTCAAGGAAAATGGATTTCCCCATACATAATGTCTCGTTTCCTCCTCTCAGGGAACCAAGGTTATGTGAGTAATTGGAAATGTTCACCTGTTTCAGTCAATGCAGTCCGAGTCTGAAAGAGAATTGATTCGTTCATCTCATGAGTCTTCTGGTTTTTCGAGTTTTCATTCATCACGTGACAGACCCATAAGCTTTAACCAATGCAGTCTGAGCTGCAAAGAAACTTAATAATGATAATAATCAACTATTTATTACATTTGTTACAGCATTCAGTGAATGGAAAATAACCATCAGGACAAAAATACACACATTTATAAACTGTAAGAAGTAAAAAGCTACAATTTGAGACAAGAAATGTAGTAACTAAGAGTAAATAATTAGAATAATGATGATAATGATGATGATAATAAAAATAATGACTATTCACCCATTTGTAAGGAAGCTTGTAAATTAATTTCTCTATCCAATGCTGTCACGTCACGTGACAAAAGAACTAACAATAGGTTAGAGCCTTTATAAAGTCTTTTTTTATTATTAAAATATACAAACATTAAAACAATAACAATAAGGCAGTACACTTAAAATCATAAAAACAAAAATATACACACAGATTTGTTGCCAGGGTAACTCCTTTTATACAGTCAAAGCTTATCGGTCTGTCACGTGCTGAAGGAACGACTCAAACTTGACTTGTCAGACAAGAGGTGAAATGAACTAATCTAAGACCCAGGTAAACAATGAATTAATATTTTCTATTTCTTATAACATTATAGTTTTGTATTGTTTGTAGTGTGAAGCACTGGTAGACATGTTAGCGAAGTAACATGTAGCATTTTAATAATATTTTGATCAAAATGAACGAAATTACTCGAAAAAAGATTCGTTCATTTTGATGAATGAGACTCAAAGGTCTGATGCGCATTAGACCGGTAGGTGGCGACATACACACTCCACTTGCGTTTCACCACAAATCAATAAAAGAAGAAGAAGGCTTCCGGCAAAATGGCGAAGGATGTGATTGTTTCGTTACATCCTAGGAAATGTCAAGATTTGTTTAAATTCCATGGCTCTTTTCTCGCCGATAGGAAGTTTAAAGATTTCCTTTCCGTTCGAAGCCTCGACTTTTTGCCAGACATACGTGTTTGTCAGATTAAATATCGTGTGTTATTATTGTCATATCAGCAGAGGATCTCAAAACGAAACTGTTTCTCTATTCGCGTCCATTTAGTATAGTGCATGATGAGGTTTCCAGTGCCTCTGTCAAAACTACATAACGATGACTCGAGATAAAATAACCTCATGCTTTATAATTACGACGAGATCATGACATTTTAAATGCACAGTTTGTGCTAACAGCGTCCGTGTAACGGTTTGCATTTCATTGTTCAACGGGTTAACATTCTTTTTTTTGTTTTTCAAAATGTGAAAATCTACCAGGAAATATCAACCACAGCTTCCCTTACAGACAAACACGAACAATCAAGATAGATCTTTACCTAATATAATGTGTTCCTCCTTAAACAATATGATTATCGTGATATTTTTAAAGTTATTGTTTTTGATAGTCTTAAAGATGGTTCAACCGAATGGATAAACCAATACAAAATCCAAGACAAAAACAAGACGACATCTCTGTCTTATGGAGTAAATGGAATTGAAACGATCCACCAAAGTAGATTAATCTCACAGATGATATTCACTTAATTGCACCAAGATATTGTGGTTAGAGAATGATAAACTATGATTATCTCTGCAGTCACAGCAACATCAAATGCGAGGCAAGAGGCAGACGTTCAGGTTCTCGCGATACATTTACAAGGAGTGTTTTTGCAAGAAGTCTAGAAAGACACGATGCTGCTCAAAGATTATTTAGATCCAAAGTTAAAATATGGTATAATCAGATTCTGGGAAAATGTGTGTGTGATTGGTTAGAGAAGAAAGACGACTCCAAAACTGCCTTTTGCAGAAATCATTATATTTGGACTGATGCTGACTGTGGAAGATTTTTGTAAATGTAACATTTACATCTTGTGTGCGAATGTATGTGTGGGTAAACGGAATTAAATTTTGTAGATTACATATAAATAAAGAAAATGTTTGGACCGCAGCCATTGTCTGTGACGCGAGCGCTGGAGCGCATGCGCCGGAAGTTGCTGCCGCAGACAGCGACACTGATTCGGCAACGCAGAGCAACAACACTAGAAAAAAAAAAATCAAAACACAGTATCCAAATAATACTAATCCAGTACGATGTTCTGAACAATGTATAGTACCATGATCCACGGAGAGTAAGTATTGCATTTGAATGATACTACCGTAGTGATTTTGCGCACGATTGCTTGATGTCCATCTATTCCATCAAGCTTTAGGAAGCAACAAAGGAGTCAGCTCTCTATTTCATTTAGTGTGGAAGAAATGGCTACTTATGCACTTGGCCTTCTGCTTTAGGCCAAAACACAAGATTGACGTCAGTGCTTATAACAACAGTTTAATACACCGAGAATCCGCTTATGAGTTGATCTAGAACAAGCAATGCATTTATTTGAGTAATTATTATTTTTTTGGCTACTGCATGTTGAATTCCCATGAATGAATGAATGGTCATTTAGTTGCTATTTTAATTGTGATGTGTTGTATTCCATTAGAAGATGTGTTTTTATTTCCCCATAAATTACTTGCAATGGTCTTGTTTTCTCAGCTATGTTAAGTATTTCTATTGCATATGTTGTTTTTGTGGGATAATTGGCGTTGTTAAAAGGGATTTTGGATGGCAGACTTCGCATTTGATCCTCTCGAAAACAAAAGAATATATATATATTTAAAAAAAAAAAATTGTATGGCTTTGACCTTTGCTGAATATCAAAGGCGTTGTCTCGAAATGTCACGGGGATCTTTCCGCCGAGAAGCAGTGCGGTATTTGAAGCTGGGGCTTTTGACAGCCGAAGGCAGATTGGCTGGTGGGTGGAAAGTTATAAAGTTGCATATCATCAGAGGGTTTATTGTGGTTTGTGAAGAACTGACTGCGGTCCACATACGTGCACGACTTTTGTGAACGACCCATGGCCATTTGGATAGTAATATACAGTTGATCTGTCTTAAACTCCAGCTGTAGTCTGGCCAGATGGAGTCGTTATAAATCTTTTGAGTGTAAAGAAATAACAGAAAATCACATGGTTTCATATAGCAACACTGGCCACCCATGCAGCAAGTATAGTCTGTGCCTCATTAAGTTGAAATTTAGATCTAATGCGTTTTAAAGGTTGCACCTGCTTCGTTAGAATATTCATCTTGTTTGTCTTGAATAGTGCTATCTGTAAGTTAAGACCCCTGGAACATGCTTCTTAAAGTGCACAGTGTGCACCAAAATCATTATGAATTAAGACGTTATGTTTTAGACTGGTGTTTCAGATGAAAGGGGTCGGCAAGGTAACAAAAGGGTTGACGTCATGCATCGCATCCACCCGCATGACTTCCAACTCTGAGTCCCGCCCCTTTTTAATTTCAGAAACCGGCGTGATTGGTCGAGCACGCTGCTGGACGCGTCCTAGTCTAACCGAAAGCCAATGGGGGGGATGGTTCCGTGTTGATGTAAAAGAGTAGGCGGGGCTAGCCGACGGAGAAACCAGTGCGATAGACGCTCCTGCTCACTCTGCTCTAGGTGTCTCCGCAGCTGCGGCGTTGAATCGGCCACTTTTTGTCGCGGTCCAGGGGATCTTTAACCATGCATTTCGGTCTTGTGGATTGGTGCAAAATGATTTCGTCGAATGTCATCCGTAAATAACTGGATCCCGGGGTAAGATGAAAGCGTATCTGTGTTAGTAGACTTGCCGTATTTTATTCTTGACCATATGTTGTGATCTTCGACCGTGTTGCGTGTTTTCATCAGAGAATTTTATCCAGTCAGTAGACTTGGCAGCACTGAGCACTTCCCATCTGTGTAACTGGCAAACACCATGAATCACTGGCATAAACATTACTGCATGCTCAGTAGTTTGTTATTGAATGCAAAAGTTCAGCTAAAATATTTTGAAGATGCCCACTGTAAAAAAAAAAAAAATGCAATGTGAAGAATATCTAGAACATCAGTGGTTCTGAAACCTATGCACTTAGTTTGTATCTTCGTGTGTGTGTGTGTGTATTTGGACTCTTTCTAACCATTCTTTTAAGTGCAATTACCTGAGGCTAGAGAGTGTTTATTTGATTTACGGCTCCGGTATCTTGTGCTCACTCAGTTAAACCTGGAGCTTGACATTAGTTACCCACTGAGTGCAGTTTTATATCATTGCGCTGTCTTCTGTCTGCCCTACATTTTCCAAAGTCTGGATAATTAAATTTCAGACTCCAATTTCCAGTGAAACATGGTCTCCTATTCTCAGTACAATTATCGAGCGTGGTGAAGGATCATTTTGACATCTGGGTGTAACGTTTCTCTTCTTTTATGAGGAGCCATTATGTGATTTGGCTTTTTGAATGGATCACGGGGGCAGTTGTTTCAAATATGCATGTCTTCTCATAAATAAATACATTTTCACTCGTGAATTTGTCCTTTCTGTAGTCACAAAATCCACAGCTTTTTGTCAGATTAAAGTCTCTTTTTGGCTGATCCATTTTTCATTAATTAAACTATATGCATATCGGAGTGAATGCATTAATAATTAGTGACCTGCTTGGCTTGATGATTTGGCCTTTTTTATTTACATGTGGTTACCAACCTTTTTAGTTGTTTATAGAGCTGTTGTATAAAAGCAATGACTCAATCAGCACTGCTGTGTTCATATTAAGTTACTAATGCAATAAAATGTATCTGTCATTTTGATAGCCATAAATTATCAGTTTCATAGGACGCTTAATATGTGACAGAAACTACGCTAATTTTGATTCTAAAAGCACCTTACAAATGAAAGATTTTTGGGATCTAATTTTGGAAGATTGTAATGTACATAGACACTTGACTCAAACCTTAAAAATGGTGACAATCAACTAATGTAAAAAGATGAGCATCACAACAACAACCAAAAACTAGCAATTACAAATAACTGGCAATCAATACAGTAATCCAATAACAGTAATCATTAATATATTCATGCTGCAATGACAAAGACAACTTTGTTTGACTGGTCACAATGTTCGAATATCTTCAGGTGCTTAGTTTTGGAACTCGTGGCAACCTGCTAATGCATTTTATAATTAACACATTCCTCTATGAGTGTGCATGGAGAGCTT